>NW_021703766.1:46865228-46985542 GCF_005190385.1 Monodon monoceros
CCCTTTCTTTTTATTTCTCCCCAGATCTCTGTGCCTCTCTGTCTCGGCATCTCTTTCTCTCTCTCTCCATGTCTTCTCATCTTATCTCTCTCCATCTCTCTGAATCTCCTTGTCTCTCTCTCCCCTCTGGGCCTCTCCTTCTGTCTCTGTCTCCCATTCCCTCCCTATCTCTCTTGTCTCTTCCTCTCTTGGTGTCTGTACAGCTGTGTCCCTTGCACCTCCCCTCAGCCTTCTCTCTCCCTCTCTTGGTCTCTCTGCCCACTTCCCTTTAGATCTCTACTCCCAGCTCCTCATCCTTGGACCCCCTCCCCCACGATTTCCTTGGTCCTCTGAGGCCAGGCAGGAGGCGGGAGAGGGGAATGAGGGATGGAGAAGGAAGAAGGGGAAGTCCCAATGTGGGGAAGAGGGTCAGCCAGACCGGCTTGGCTCCCTGGGCATCTCTGTCAGAGCCCCACCCAGGGCCACGTGGCCAGCCCAGATATAAGCAACTCAGTTCCCAGGTGTCACCCACACCTCTGTCTCCATCATCGCTGTAGCAGTCCTGCAGGTAGGAGCATCTGCCGGCAGCCTTCTACTCAAAGGTTGGTGCCTCTGCTCTCTTCTCCCCCCACCCAACTCCACTCACGTCTCTCTGCCCCCTTACATGTCTCTGACTGTTTACCTCTCTGGACATCCCTGTCTTTCTCAATACCCCCAGTGACCCACCCCCCTTTCTCAACCTGATGGCACTGAGTTGAAGTTGGAAGTTCTGGGGGCCAGTACCCCCTTTACTAACCCTCTTGGCTGGGCCATCAGATGTGAGGCATTTCTCTTCAGCTCACTGAGCCTCAGTGTACTGTCTGTGAAATGGGCTTACAGAAAAACAGTACTGGGCAGGTGTGAGTGTTACTGGTGGCATCTCTATAGGCACCTACCTCTGATCTCTTTCTCCCCTTGTCTCTGACTCTGCCTGTCTCTGTCTTTTGGTCTTTCTCTCCAGCTCTGCCTCTGGTATGAGGAGGGTCCTCTGGGGTCTGTGGGCAGCTGTACAGAGATGGGCGAGTTTCTCGCCCCCAACCCCATACAACCCTATCCCACGTCCCTCCTAGCTGGCAAGCTGATATGGCTCTTTCTCCCCAGCATCCTTACCCCTGAGAACCCAGCCCCCAGTGCCCCTGCCCCTTGCCCTGACCTCCCCCAGTATCCAGCATCCCTTGGACAGATTCTGACGCTGTCACCACTGCCACGTCTGCTGTCCCCAACGGCCACCTCCTCAGGGCCAGCAAGATGCAATTTGAGATGCACGACGTGAAAGGCAAAGGTGGGATCGCTGGATGGAACCCCAAACCTTCCAGTCCCCGGAACATGGCCACTTCCTTACCCTGGGCACCATGGCTTTGAAGACAGACGGCGCCTGCCTGCACCCCAGATGCCCCGACGTGCAGGGACCCAGGTCCCCAGGCCCAGGCGTGGAGGAACCGGTGGCAGGTCTCCGCCCCGCCCACATGTGGCGCCAACCTTCCCTAGACTTGCAGGCTCCCCGCCCACCCCACCTCCAGCCGAACCAGTTGTGCAGGAGGCACCAACAACAGGGACAGACTGGGGTGTCGATGCCCAGATGTGGCATAAAGAACGGGGGAGGCACAGTGGTGTCCCCTCAGTGGGCGGCCTGGTGGCCTCGCCCGGACTGCCCGGCAGAGGGAGGGGCTGCATAGGTGCAAGGGCCCAGGAGGTGCTGCGAAGCTGCCCGCTGACCCCCGCCTCTCCCCTCCGCAGCCATGTCCTACCCAGTGACCAGCCAGCCCCAGGGTGCCAGCAGCTACCAGTGCCAGCTCAGTGACTGGAACACCACTCTCATGGACTGCTGCAGTGACATGCCCATCTGTGAGTGCCCGCCGCCCCCTCTCCAGGCCCGGGGAAAGAGCGGGAAGGGAGCGAAGGTCACCCCCAGCCCCTTCCTCGCCCTACTAACCCCACTCCCCGTCTCCTTCCTTGGACCCTGAATTCCCAGTCTCTAACCCTCATGCCTTCCTGGGACGCCCGACACTCCCTAGGATCCCGGCCTCACACCTTCCAACTTCCACTGGGACCCTCAACGTCCCCCTTGCACCCTCACTTGTCTTCCTTGGTTCCCCAGTTCCCCCTTCAAACCTTATTTCCCAATCTTGAAACCCCACTCTTCGGACCCCTAATTACCTCTGGGACCCTCACTTCCACCAACACTCAGGTGCCTCCGGGCCCCTCAACCGCGCGCCGCGGACCCCGCCTCGCCCCTCCCCGAGGCAGAGCCGGCCGGTGGCACCCGGTGGGCCCCGCCCTTAGAGCCCCGCCTCCCCTGCAGGTCTGTGCGGCACTTTCGTCCCTCTGTGCCTCGCCTGCCGCATCTCCGACGACTTCGGCGAGTGCTGCGGCACTCCCTGCCTGCCCGGAAGCCTGAACTCCCTGCGCACCGGCATGCGTGAGCGCTACCACATCCAGGTACGCGCCGGGCCCGGGACGGCAGGAGCCGAGGGCTGGGGACGGGCCTCCTGGGATGCAAGTTAGGACTGCTAACCTCTTTCTCCCACCCTCCAGGGCTCTATCGCGAAAGACTGGGCGGCCCTCACCTTTTGTTTGCCCTGTGCCCTCTGTCAGATGGCGCGGGAGCTGAAGATCCGAGAGTAAAGACGTTCCCCTCACCTTTCTCCTTTTCCACCCGTCATGCCTGCCCTCCTCTGCCTTCTCCTGGGAGGTCCTGACCCTCCGCCCTATCCCACTACCAGAAATGCACCCACAATAAAAAAAAAAAAAACCTAAAACCCAACTCCGCCTACATCCTTTTTTGTCCCAGGGAAGGAATCTGGGTGGAGGAGGTTGTTTGGTGAGGGAGGCGGGGACACAGGGAACATGCCTAGGTGTGGAAGGAGTTCCAGAGTCGAGTCAGATGCTTGACCCGGATCTGCTGTGTGCGACATTGGCAAGTCTCTTCCCTCACTAAGCCAGGGAGTCCTCACCAACAAAGTAAAACCACCAACTCCCTAGCTGCCTACCTGAAGCTCTGCCCAGAGCCTGAAAATTAGCAAAACCAGAAAGGCTGTCTGAGGACTGTCCAGGTACCAACCATTCAAAGAAAAAATTAGGAGAGCCCCCCTGCTCATTCAATACCTGTGGACTCTTGGCCTGCACACAATCCTAACAGATGCGGAGGCTCTCTGTCTTCAAAGCACAGAACTGTCAGGTTTAAGACTCTCTAGAGCTGAAAGGCATACTCAAGGATCATACAATTCAATCCACCCCCTTTATTGAAAAGCAACTAGCAGATTAGAAAATGTTTGGGTCTCAAAGTTGGACAGACCTGGGATTCAATCTTGACTCTTGCCACTTACCAGCCGTGTTCTCTTAGTAAATTAATAAACCTGAGTCTGTTTCTCCCTCTGAGGATAATCCCTAATATGTCATATGGCTACTGTGAGAGCAAGAGATGGAACAGATGGAAAGACCAGAGTCAATTTAACAAACTGTTGTTAATATTATTATTATGTAATAATTTATAACTATTCTAATATTAATATATTATTTGTATTATTTGCTATTCTTCTCTCTGTGTGTGTATTCAACCATCGAGTGACATTCTTCACTTGGAATGTCTAATAGGCATCTTAAGTTTAACGTGTCTAAGATCTGACCCCTGACTCCCCACCGCCCCAAGTCTGCTCTTCCCACAGTCTTCCTCATCTCAGGAAATAGCAAACCCCATCCCTTCTGTTGCCCACTTTCTCCCTCACCCAGTATCCAAACTGTCAACAAATTCTGTTGGTTCTACTTTCAGAACAGATCCAGAATCTCCCTTCTCCCCATTCTACTGCGCCTCCTTGTTCCAACCACCCTCC
This sequence comes from Monodon monoceros, assembly GCF_005190385.1. NCBI lineage: Eukaryota > Metazoa > Chordata > Mammalia > Artiodactyla > Monodontidae > Monodon > Monodon monoceros. The sequence continues at coordinate 46,869,077 of NW_021703766.1, forward strand.
TCTTCGGCCTAAACAAATGCAGTGGCTCCTCACTGGACTTCCTGCCCTAACTCCACCCTTTTAGTCTCTTCCCCACGGAGAAGCCCTGTGGACATCTGAAATAGATCACATGCCTCCTGTGCTCAGAACCCTCTGCTGGCTCCTCCTGCACGTAGTAAAAGCCAGAGTCCTCACGGTGGCTCAAGGACCCACACAATCTCTCTCTTATTCCCTCTGTGACCTTACCTCCTCTTTATTCTCTCTACTCCACGAGTCTCTTGGTTGTTTCTCTAAGATGTTAGGCACGCTCCCACGTCAGGATCCTCGCACTGGCTGTTCCCTCAACTCGGAATTCTCTTTCCTCAGATGTCCCTATGGCTCACTCTTTCACTTCTGCTCACATGTCATCTTAAGAGTGAGGCCCGGGACTTCCCTGGCGGCGCAGATGGTTAAGAATCCGCCTGCCAATGCAGGGGACATGGGTTCCATCCCTGGTCCGGGAAGATCCCACGTGCTGCAGGGAAACTAAGCCCGTGCGCCACAACTACTGAGCCTGCACTCTAGAGCCCGCGAGCCACAACTACTGAAAACCACGCTCCTAGAGCCAGGGCTCCGCAACAAGAGAAGCCACTGCAATGAGGAGCCCCTGCACCGTAACGAAGAGTAACCCCAGCTCGCTGCAACTAGAGAAAGCCTGCACGCACTGATGAAGACCCAACGCAGCCAAAAATAAATTTTTTTAAAAAGTGAGCCCCCCCCACTTCCACCTTACATTAAAGAGCAAGTACCTACCTCCCCATCCCCCTCCTTCACTGCCTTGTTTTTCCAGTCATTTTCCAACATACCGAATCTTTTATTATTTGGCTCCCCACTGGCTTGTCAGCTCCATGAGAGCAGGGACCTTGTTGACGGCTATATGTCCAGAACAGCGTGGAGCCCAGTGGAGGCGGAGACAACGTGTGATCACAGGTGGGAGACGTTGGCTTAGAAAAGGGAAGAGATTTTAGAGGTCATACATGGGGGCAATGGAAAGTCAGACAGGCTTGTGTCAGAATCTGGACTCGTCTACTAATCTGCCCTGAGTTTTAGGCAAGGGACTTAATTTCCGAATCTGCAGAATGGGGGAACAAGCCCATACCTCGCAGCTGTGATGTTGGGAAGATTAAAAGACTCATTCCAAGCACCCAGCACAGCGCTGGAGTGCTGTAGGCCCTTGGTAAAATTTCTCCTGAAGTCCCTAGGCCATCAGTGGCCACACATGGGCTAGAATCCAGGTCCCTAGCATCCCGTGTCCAGGCTTTCTCTCACTTCACCACAAGCCCCTTGCATTCGGGTGTGTGGGTACCAGGGAGACGCAACTGCTGAGGGTTTGACGTGGAAAAGGAGGAACACATGCTGTGGGGCACTGGCACAGGGGCAATCTGCATAGCAGTGACAGGAGCTGAAGGGAAGATGGCTCTGTGCCCCAGAGGAAAAGTCCAGTCAGAGTGCAAACGCGCTGCTCAGGAAGGCAAAGTCACAAGGTGACTGCTAATAAGAGACCTTACCAATGGGTCCAAACATAACATGGAGGAGTCGGTTTTTTTTTCTTTCCCCTAAGCATTTAGCAGGACCTGGCAGAGGGCCAGCACTTTTATTTATTTTTGGCTGTGTTGGGTCTTCGCTGCTGCATGCGGGCTTCCTCTAGTTACAGCGAGCGTGGGCTATTCCCCGTTGTGGTGCGTGGGCTTCTCATTGCAGTGGCTTCTCTTGTTGTGGAGCACGGGCTCTAGACGCACGGGCTTCAGTAGTTGTGGCCCGTGTGCTCTAGAGCACATGCTCAGTAGTTGTGGCGCATGGGCTTGGTTGCTCCGTAGCATGTGGGATCCTCCCGAACCAGGGCTCGAACCCGTGTCTCCTGCACTGGCAGGCGGGTTCTTAACCACTGCGCCACCAGGGAAGCCCCACGGAGGAGTCTTGAATAACCATCTTAACTCCTTTCTGGTTATGCGGGATGACCCCACTGGCCTCAGGACTCCCTGAGGCAGCGTGTCCCACTGCTAGTTGGCTCCCCAGTTGGGAAATCCTGCCTTATCCTGAGCAGACACTGACCATTTTGAACACCTACTCCTAGGGTCCACTCTGTGCTGAGACAGCTAGGTCAACTTATGCTAAATAAAGCAGTCCTCCCTTGGGAAGTGGAAGAGCCTGGTGGTCAGGAACATGGATGTGAGAGTCAGGTCTGGGTTCAAATGGCAGCTGTCACTCAACAGCTAAACAATGTCTATGAACTTCTGTCTTCTCATCTGCAAGATGGGGATTACATGGTACCTACCTCATAGATTTGATTGTTGGAAAGAGCATGATAGCGAGCCATCTAGCATTGGTATTCAGTAAAATGTAAGCTCACAGTCACGTCTTGGAGGTTAGGTACGACTATCAGCTCATAAAGGCAGAACGTGTGGGCAGAGTAATCCCTGAAAACTCCTTAAATTGCTCATAAAGTCTGAAAATACCATGATATTCACAGGCCCCCCTAAATCCAACACATCGTCAAGTCCTTGGCTCAGTAGCAGATGAAGCAGCCGGCCTGTGCCTCGGGCTGCGTTGTAAGTACACTGTGGGACACTCCCAGCAAGACTCCCACGCTGAGCGAGGCCCTCCGACGGGATGGAGATCTCCCACTCCCACCTTCCCTCGCAAAAGCGCTCTTGCTTGGCCGGGGGACTGGCGGATAAAGGCTCCCATGATGCTTTTGGTTTGGGCTGTGAGAATCTACTTGAATTAGAGAAAGCTCACCGTGCTAGGGCCTCACCTCAGTCTTTGCGCTGCCTGAATTCTCTTACGTCAGGGGCCAGAATAAAACCCAAAGCTGGGAGCAAGGCAGTCTGTTTTCCTTCCTGAGACAAGCAGGGGTCTCCTTGTGACGGGGATCTGGGCAAGGGTCAAAGGCCTCACTGCCCTCATGTCCCCTCAGTTCATCCCTCCTGGGGAACAAGAGCTTCTGTAGTGGCACCACCCCCGCCAGGAGAGACAGTGAAGAGCCAGGCTCAGGCCACATGGCTTGGAGGGGGCACTGAGATAAGGACATTTATCTGATTTATCCTGCTCTCAGGTGCTGGGTCAGAAAGCCAAGACGGCCCCTCTGCTGCACACAGACAGCACTTGGACACTGGATCTTCCCCACACTATTTGTTGCTTTAAGCGCTCCCCCTCTTTCAGACGGCCTCTGAGGGCACACATGGCCTCAGATGGAGAGGAAGACACGGGGCCCAGCTCTCCAAGGTCCAACAAAACAGCTGAGGGATGGAGTCTTGGGAAAGGAGGAGTCCCAAGTTCAAGATGGTTAGGATGGGGTGGGGATGGGGGGCAGAGGCGGTCCTCAAGGGGCAGAAGGGCTCAGCAAGGTGGTGGCTGGGGTGAGGGTAGGCCCTGGGGAAAAGCCAGATGCTGCTTCAAGGCAGCATTGTCTGGGAAGAGAGCTGTATGTTGAAAATCCTGCCATTTCTATTCCCAACCCTGGTGTCCCCCACCCAACCCTGCCCTTCCTGGGGCGGCATCTCAGGCAGGGGCTTTGTCTTCTTATGCCCCTCTGAGCACAGTGACCCTGGTCCTGGGGTCAGGAACCACCACCTGAGCCTCGTCCCTCCAGCCTAGCGGTGGCAGCAGCGGCATCCTGCTCTGGCTCGCCCCTGGGCTGCCTCACTGTCCCATCTCTTCTAGGCAGCGTCCCTCACCAGTACAGCCAATCCCCGCACTCAGCTCCCTTTGCTGAAATACTCCGGGTGACTCTGTTTCCCTGCTTGGACCTACCCGAAGAGATGTCTCTAAAGGGGATCTTAGGTCTAAAGCTGGACTCCTGGTTTCCCCCCACAGCTCCAGTCTGCCCCGTCTTTATAAACCCACCTTCCACCCACAGTTTGGGCCACAAAGTTGGGGTCAGCCTGGACTCCTTCCCTCCCTCACTCCGACGTCCACACCATCGTCGCATCCTTCCACCCACAGCCTGCATCTGTTCCCGACTCCTCTTCTCACGGCCACTTCCCTGATCTGGCCCATCTCTTGTCCCCCTGCTGCCTCCCTTTCACCGTCCCCAGTCCACTCTCCACAGAGCTGAGTGACCTCTTAAATACATCGGATCCTGTCATTCTCCCTCCTAAAACTGTCTGATGGCTGCCCAATGCCCTGAGAATAAAACCCCAAACCCTATGTGTGGCCCACAGGCCCTGGGTGATCCGCCCCTGCCTGACCCTGACCTCATCTCCTCTTCACACGTGGTCTGGGTCACACTGGCCAGCTTTCCGATCCTTCCAATAACAGAAGCTGGTTCCCGCCTCAGGGCCTTTGTCCTAACAGTTCCCTCTGCCTGGATCCCGCTTCCCACAGCTCTTCCCACAGCCAGTTTCCTTCTTAAAGTCTAGCTTCGCACAGGGACCAACTGACTACCCCAAGGTTCCTCACAGCCATGTCCCGTTGCTACCTCACGGCACTCGTCCCATTTGCAATGGCCTGACTCATCTGTGTGTGCGTGCGCATGTGCGCGCATGCCGACGGGATCCCTTCACTAGAACCTAAATCCCACGAGATCAGGGAACCTTGGCTGTCTTGGTTCCCGCTCTGCCCAGTGCCTTCAACAGTGCCTGGCACATAGTAAGTATTCAATAAATAATTGTTGAATGCAGAACAAAGAAGGCCTGTCTGGGGACCCCCCCACCCCACCCCACCCCGCCCAGAGGAAGGAAACCAGAGGTCTCTGAGGACACAGTGTCCCAGGTGGAGGGGCCCCAAGTCCAGGGCGGCCCCCTCAGGGGACTCGACTGCTGTGGCTGAGGCTCCCACCACGGGTCAGAGAGACATGCTGGTGAGGTTGTCCTGGCTCAGCAGCCCCTTCCGGCCTGCACCAGCCCCGTGCCCACCGCCCCCCCCCACAGTACTCATGCAGCCTGTGCCGCAGAGTGACAAGGGCTGACCCCAGGCAGGCGCCGTTGGGTGCGTGGGGCCCGCCAGGCAGCTGGAGCAACAGGGTGGCCACGCCGGCCATGCCATCTTCAGTGGGCTCGAGGGTGATAGGCCCGGCCCGCAGGCCAGCAGTGGGGGCAGGGGTGGTTGGTGGGCAGCAGCTCCCTCCCACGGGTCCCCAGGGCCCGCCAGCCCCCGTCAGCAGCAAGGGTGCCAAGAAGGGCTCAGAGCGGCGGAAGGCAGGTGGTGGGAGCCCGGCCGGCTTCCAGGCGGGGGCCGGGGCAGCAGGGTCGGGTGGGAAGCAGACGGTGACCTTGGCGAAGGGGCGGCTGGCCATCTTGGTCATTTCTTGCAGGTGCCGGCGCTGCTCCTGCCGCTGATCCAGGGCCTGCTTGGCCTTCCAGAGCAGCACGCAGAGTGAAAGGAAGAGGAAGAAGCAGGAGAAGAAGACGGAGAAGAAGACAAACAGGTCGATGTGGGCCTGGTCCTGCCGGAAGAAGAGCAGGCCCTGCGAGTCAGCCGAGCCATTAGCACTGGGCCCACTTGGGTCTCCCACGCCCAGCAGGAGCAGGTAGAAACGGCTGGACTTGAGGGTGTGGTGCTCGTGCGGGTAGGTGATGACCAGCCGGTCCCGCACGCCACGGACCACCAGCACCACGGATGGCTCTGTCACCGTCACGTAGGTGATCAGGCCCCGTGGCCACACCTCCCGCACTCGTGGCTCCGCTGGGGTGGTCGGCCCACCTCCAGCCCCAGGTCCCCCCAGATCCCCAGCCCCCCGGGGCCCACCGTCAGCAGGGGGTGGGGGGGCTGGGGGAGGCGGTGGCGGCTGGATGTGTACAGTGTGGACGCCAGTGTCGGGGGCCACGCGGACCACAAAGGTGTCATAGGAGGTGGAGACGTAGAGGTCCACGGCGCCAAAGGTCACATCCAGCGTCAGGCGGATGTCCACATTGGTGAACTTGGGCTGCACGCCAAAGAGGACAGTGCGGCCGGGGCCCAGAGCGCGGCGCTTCGGCTCGTGGAAACAGTTGGTCTGGGACGTGGGGTCCAGGCAGTACTCCTGCTCCACGGAGATGAGGCGGTAGCACTGCTGGCCACCCAGCGGGCTCCCGTGAAATGACTCCCGGCACTTGGCACACTGCGGGCAGGGGAGGGAGTGGAAGCGGCCATCAGAGCTGAACTCAGGGTCCAGCCCCCCTCCAAGGAGGACTGACATTTTGTACCTACTGGTAAGTAGCCCCTGCCCTGGGTTTCCACAGTGTCCCAGCAGCTTCCTTGTGACCCCCCTGGATTTCCCTGACACAGTGTGGACACTAACAGCATCCTACACTCCAGCACTGCTGTTCCTGGTGTCACCCCAGTGACCACAGCACCCTAGTGGCAAGGCCTCTGGAACTCTGAGGCACAGTAATGAAGAGCTCTGTTGAATCCTGGCTCTACCTCCTCACTAGCTGTGTGGCCTTGGAATAGTGACTTAACCTTGCTGAACTGGAGATTCTTCCTCTGTACACAGATAGTAAACACTACTGAAATCACAGGCCCAGCCAGCCTTGCCTGCTAGCCTTGCTGTTTCTGGACTATATTGGGTAGGTCCTGCCTCAGTGCCTTTGCACTGGTTGAGCCTCTGCTTGGATCGCTCTCCTGCCTGCCCCGCACCACCCCCCCATGTTTGAATGTCTTTACTCAAGTGTCACATTTTCACTGAGGCCTTCCTTGGCCACTGTATCTACCATTTCCACTCCCAACATTTCCTAGGCCTCCTTTCTGCTTAATTTCTCTCCTTACTGCTCATCACTAACACACTACATGTCTGACATATTCATTTGTTGGTTGCTAGACTCCTCCATGAATTCCCTGAGGACAGAACATTTTGCCTGTTTTGTCCCCTACTGTGTCCCAATGCTTTGCACAGTGCCTGGCATATATTAGGTGCTCAGTAAATAGGTGTTGAGTGAATGAGTTGGCTGGATAACAGCTATTTTGATTCCTGTAGTCCAGTGGAAACCACTCAACCTCCGGGATTGACCAGGGTCAGTCCAAGCTCCAAACCCAGCCAGCTGTCTGACCTGGGACAAGTCTCTGAGCCTCCTTTTGCTCTTATGCCCACAGCTCACCGAGGCCCTAGCACAGCCTTCATGAGCCTTCCGTGTCTGTGCTGTCTCCACTGTATCTATGGCAGGCACTCCTTACATACTAACCACTACTGCTATCATTAGAAGGTAAAGAAACTGCTGTTTCAAGAGCTACCAACAGAGCTGCTGGAGGAGGAGGTCTGAATTAAGCTCTGAAGCTGTCTGTTTTGACAAAGACCAATGGGCCTTTTGATTATGCATCAAGCAAGCAAAAATTCTGGGGACTTCCCTGGCGGTCCAGTGGTTAAGACTCTGAGCTCCTAATGCAAGGGGCACGGATTTGATCCCTGGTTGGGGAACTAAGATCACGCATGCCGCACGGCAAGGCTGAAAAAAAAAAAAAAGAAAGAAAGCAAAAATTCTGGTCTTGGATGGAAATGTTAGGGGTAAGGCTTGTGAAGCTCTGTCGCCATTTTGGGCGCAGTCGCATCTTTGCCAATAGATGGGTACGGAGACTGAGGCGAGCAAGGGATTCTCTCTTCCTTCTGGAACTAGAGAGAAAGTAGGTGGGTGGGGTGGTAGGAGCTGTACTCCAAGGAAGGAACATGGAATATCCCCTCTGTGGGAGGTGAGCCTGCAACACAGTAACCAACCAGGCAGTCAGTACAGGGGCTCCAGGAGCCCCCCAGCTGAAGAAAGGGGATATGGACTCAAGGGGAATTTGCATATGGGTATTAGTAATAATATGAGATCCCCTACTGGCCCCAAGTGATCAGGTGAGGGCCACCACTTGAGCAAAAACTTGCCTGAGAATTAAGCCAACCCAGAGGAGAGCAGAGTGAAGACCCAGGGAAAGAAGGGCTCCTGACTGCACTGTGTGAGCACCCGGATCTGCCCATTCCTCAAGTGGACTCCAGACCTCAGTTCTAAGAGCCAACACATTTTCTTTTTTGCTTAAGCTACTACGAGATGAGTTTTCTGGCATCTGCAATCTTTAAGTTGTGACTATCAGTACTGGAGTCCGTCTCCTCACCTCCACCGCCCACAAGAGGCTCATTTCTGGGATCCCAGCAACACCGCCCGGGTCCTGAAACTGACTAGGGCTCAGGAACAGTCTATCAAGTCGACCTTGATCCCCATGACCACTGATATCGGTACCACATTGTCAGTCCTGCCTGGGCCAGGCTACCTCATCCCAGCCCTGATCTCTTCTGGGCATGGGGCGCTTGGCCCATAACTTGCTTCTCCAGCCGCACCTGGTATTTGTAGCAGTCTCGGCGGTCACTGGGGGAGCTGCCCTGGCACGTGCCCGTCTCTGTGTTGTTCTGACACGGGCAGCCTGTCCCGTCCTGCTCGTTACATGTGTCTGCATGGCCATTACACTGACATCTGAAGAGAGGGGAGAAGACGGGGGTTATAGAGCCCCCACGACCTACAGGGGCCCAGGCTGGATGCTGTAAACGTGAGCTCCAACCCATGAGGCCAGAAGAGGAAACTGAGGCTCACAGAGGTCAAGATGTTTACCCCAAGGCCACAGTGTTGGTAAGTGGCAGAGTCAGGATTAGAACCCAGGATGGACGAACTCCAGGGCTTACTGACCATTCAGAAGGAAGGGGGTGGAATGGGGAGGCTGTCTTGAGGCCTCTCCCTCAGGGCCCTCTCTCTCTCTTTACCCAAGAGTCTCCACCAGGGCTGCTCGGTAACCTGCGTTTCAGCACTGGCCTGAGGGAGAGGGTCTCCCACCTGAGTCTAGTTCTTTGCCCCCAACCCCTGCCTCAGGGGATCTCAGCCTTTCCTGACTGAGGGCAGAGGACTGGGGAGAGGAGCCTGGCTCCCAGAGCTGTTCCTACTGAGCGGGGCAAGGGTTCCTGGCCCCCCTTCCACTTACTTGGTGCACTTCCCGTCGAGGAGGAAGTAGCCATGGAGGCAGCTCTCACATTTGTCCCCATAGCTATTATTGTGGCAGTTCACACACACAGCCTCGTCTTCACTAGGACCCTCTGTCACCCAGTTTTCGATCTGGCCAAGGAAGGACAGGGTGATCACAAAAATGCACAGACCAGCCCCTCCTCCCTCAGAGCCAGGAGTCCAGAGCCCAGCAGCCTCCTCCTCCCTCAGACTAGGAGCCCCCAGCCCCCTCCTCCTTCAGACCCAGGAGTTCAGGACCCCAGCCTCTTTCACCTCATCTGGATCCAGCGAGTACTTCTCCGGCTCCCTCCTGGCCATTTCAAGCTCCTTCCTGGAGACGCAGACCTGGCTGTTGCCCCGACAAAAGGTGTGGCAGGGCCGGCAGGTCCCGCCCCCCACGGCTGAACCCACGAACAGGGGGAGGCACTGCTCACAGTGGCTGCCCTGGAAACCAGGGACAGGGCGGTCAGAGGGGGTGAAGAGTCACAGTGGGTGTGAGAGTTGGGGGAAGGTTCTGAGAGCACCAGGGGAGGGCAGCAACAGCTCAGGCATTTGGCTTGGGCAGTCCCAGCCCATCTGCCATTGAGCCCTCTGCCTTCACTTGCACACCTCCAGTGATGGGGTTTCACTCCCCTTCAGCCCCAGTGTTGCGCTCAGAAAGCCCTTCCCCACAGGATCCCAGATGCTCCTCCACGGGATCCCCCTCCCTGGTCCAGTAGTAATTCTGTCCCGCTATCCAGGGCGGCCCCTCTGTGGTACAGACCCAGATGGTGTCCCCAGGGTCCTCTCGTACTTCCTTGGGATAGGGCTAGGCCCCCTCCTCCCTGTGCCTAGCTCACTGGGGCTTGGAAGGAGGCTCAAGATGCCTGAGTGTAGGCTGAAGGCACAGAGGCCCGGGGCGAGGGCCTGAGGTCCCGGACGGACACCTTGGTGTGATTGTGGCAGAGCAGGCAGTGGTCGCGGGCCCCCACACCGGCGCACTCGCTGTGGCGGTTGCAGCGACACTCCGTGGAGCAGTTGTGGCCGACAAAGCCGAAGTGGCAGCGGCAGTGGTCGGGCTCCACGCATGAGCCGTTCACACAGCCCTGGGCGCACACAGGGCGGCACAGCCCCGTCACACTGCAGGGGTGGGGCAGGAGTCAGCGCAGGGTAGCCGGCCGCTCCCTCCCAAAGGCACACCCAGCCCTCAGCACGGTCCTCACCACGCCTCTGAGGCCACCACCGGCCAGCCCACCCTCTTCACAACTAGTCCACCCCCCAGTCCGCTGCATCACTCCCCTGCCCCGGGTCCAGCCCAGCACCTCCTCCAGGGGCGATGACCCCCTTCCCAGGGTATCCTGTTAAACTAGCTGACCAACCTTGCCCTCCACGACCTAGCCCCCGCCCTCACACCCTCCTCCACACCTTGGACTATGTTTTCTTGCGTCCCACTTTGATCCATGCCCCATCGTCTACCGCTCCCCACGGACTCTCCCACCCCACGGTCTGCCTGGCCCTGCTCCCCTCAACCCCACCCAAGCCCCCGCGTCTGGCCTGTAGCCTCACTTGTCCATGGTGTAGCCCGTCTTGCAGCTGCACTCGTAACCGTGGGGCCGGTCATGGCAGTTCTGTGTTTCATTGCAGTCGTGGTGCCCGTTTGCACACTCGTCCTCAGGGGGGCAGGACAGGAAGGCCCAGGAGGCCCCAGGTCGCCCACATGTCAGCCCTGGCACGAGGATACAGGGCTTCACTGTGGAGGCCTCTGAACCACTCGCCTAGCCACCCGGGCCCTTGCTCCTCCTTCCCCTGAGCGCCACCTGTGAGAGCCCCCAGCGGCCCTCCACGTCCTCTGAACCAACCCCACGTCAGAACGCAGACAGGAGCCAACCCCGCTCACCCCATCCGAAAACCCGTCTCACCATCGCGGGGGCCGCTGAGTCCACCCTCCAGGCAGCGGCCACCCCCATCCTGGCCCCCCCAGGCACACCAGCCACAGTGGGGCCGCCGCAGGCACAGGGCGCACTGTGTTGCCTGAGCACAGCCCAGGGAGCAGCTCTCGGGTCCTCGGAGCAGCCGCCCGCAGCCTCCAGCCATACATCGCAGGGGCAGGTAGGAGGGGCTCAGACACTACAGGGGAGGGGAAATGGCAGAGAAAGAAGATCAAACAAACACCTCCTGGGTATCTTCCTGGATTGCACCCTCTTCTCAGAGATCTCACCCCTGCTGGCCACAACCGGGTGGACCAAAATGGACATCAGCTGGGGTCATCACATTCTCCCTCCTCGGCATTTGTAACTAGAAGTTCAGACCAGAAGTCAGGCTAGGGACATCCTTGAAACTAGATGGTGTAGACTAGGGCTGGCTGGGCCGTTTGGATGAACAAATGACAGCAAATGAAGAGAACAGAGAGAGGCAAGAAAAGAGCAGAGACAGAAGGAAGCAGAGATGAGAGTCACACACCCCAAAGACAGGGAGACAGGCAGCTTTCCAGGCTCCACCTCCAGTCCCTGGTAGGGCCTGGCTGCGCTTTCCACCTGGGTTACAAGAGGCACCACCGTGCTGGTATAACGAGCCCCTTTACCCACCTGGCTTGGCATGCAGCTGTTCCTTACAATCAAAGAACGGCAATGATCCCAGGTGGAAAAAGAAACAAGCATCAGGAGGGGGGTTGCCAGCCACGGCCTCTTAGAACATGGACCCAGCTGCTGGGGCAACAGGATCCGCCCGCCCTTGGCTGGGAAGTTGAGGAGTCCGTGGTCAGGACTCAGCAGCTCACACACCATCACTTATCGTGTCCTGGGACCCAGACACGGTGCTCAACGAGGTTCACACTCCTGGAAACTTACCTCAGTGGATGAGAGCATTTTATTTACGGCTTGGGCCTTAGGTAAAGTATAAGAGGAAAGAGATTAGTCTAGGCTGGCTGTCTGGAAGCACTTAGGAAGAAACAAAGCAACCATGCAGTCCTGAAATAGAAAACCCTGATAGCTGTGGCCGGAGCTCTGAGTCCCTATGGGTTACGCCGGTGATGAGCCGAGCCTGGCTGAACTGCCAAAGCCAAATTCTCCTCCAGGTTAGGCTTCCAGATCTGAATGTAGTGCACCCCTTGACAAACAGAGGGGCAATCTGGACAGGGGCCAAGAGACGCCCGAGGCTCCAGTCTGCTCAGCACTTTCTGCTGGGACCCCCCGTAGCGGCCAAATGTGATGCTGCCCAATACCATAAACTGCATTTCCTGTGTTCCTGGAAGAGATGCAGGATCCTAGCTCATCTGCTGACATATGCCCACAGCCTAGCAAAGTGCCTGGCACAAGGAAGCTGCTCAATGAAGAATTTGGTAAAAGGACAAAGGGAAGGAGGGAAGAAGCCAGCCAGCCAGCCAGCCAGCCAGGGAAGGGAGCACCTTGTTGTCTGCCCCAGGCTCTGAGGCCAAAGGCATTTAGAAGAACAATGCCTGACTGTTAAAATAAGGCTGCCCTTGAGCGAAATCACGGCAGGTCTGGTCTGCGCACCTGTTATGATTGATCTGTGTTTTTAAAACACCTGAGCCAACAGTTTTAACTGACTTTCCCAGAAATCAGAAGATCTGGCAGCAGCCCTCTGACATTCCCATGTAGCATCAGCTCCACGCTCTCCATTCAGCCGCCCCACCACTCCCTCCCGCCTCACACCTCCTGAGCTGCCTGCAGCCTCTCTGGTGTTGCCTTCCAGTCCCTGGGATCCCAATAAAAACAAATAATGGAAATCTCAATGATATTTAGGGAGGACGTGTATCACCGGAAGGACCCCAGGCTTGAGGACGAGAGGCCTCTGCTTGTTAGAGGTGCCACCGCAGGGGACCTCTGCCCTTGCAGCCACGCTGAGAGCCCCACGGGGAGCACCCCCCACTCCCAGCCGCTGCACTGACCCTCTTGGTGTGACCCAGACAGCGGAGACTGGGAATCCTCCCAGTGGGTGGAACGTGGGGATGTTACTGAGTTTTTACTGAATAGCAGGCCGGGCTCCACGCTCTACATACATTCTCCCATCTAACTTGGACGACCTTCCTATGGGACGGTGTGGTATGACACAAAAATGTATCTGGCCTTTGTCCCCGGTTCCTGGTACTGAGCTACTAAAACACATAGGGGTTCCTGAGCGGTGGGGATGTCTTTTGCTGTTCATAAGGGACCCCTTTTACACCTGAGTTTATGCTTACGGGGTGATTTAGGGGAGTCAGCCGAAAAACCAAGTGATTAGAGCCCCACTCACCCACCGGGGGTCAGGGGAGAGATTGAGCTCTATAAAAACACTTGAACCATGAGATTCAGGGGACTTCCCTGGCAGTCCGGTGGTTAGGACTCTGTGCTTTCACTGCTGTGGGCTGGGGTTCAATCCCTGCCCTTATGGGGGACTAAGATCCCGTAAGCCGCGCGGCACGGCCAAAAAAAAAAAAAAACAACAACAACAATGCGATCCAGAGAGCTTCCAGGTTGATGAGTGCATCCTCTGGGAGGGCGGCATGTCCAGTGAAGGCATGGAAACTGCATGCCTTGCCGATTCACCTCTTCTATTTGGCTCTTCCTGAGCTGTATCCTTTATAATAAACCAGTGTGAGTAAGTAAATGTTTCTCTGAGCTCTGTGAGCCATTCTAGCACATTATCAACCCTGCAGAGGGGATGGTGGGAACCCCCAATGTGCAGCCAGTTAGCCTGGATTTGTGACTGCCATCTGAAGGGGGAGCAGTCTTGTGGAACTGAACACTTTAACCTGTGGGATCTGACTCTGATTTCAGGTGGATAGTGTCAGAAATTAACTGAATTGTTGAACACATAGTTGGCGTCCAGAGAACTGGAGAATTGGTTGTTGGTGTTGGAAAACACCCCAGACAGGGTCTGTTGACGGCACTCCTATTTTACCAAAGACTCGTGTAGGCTCTTGGGTTGTGAGGTGGTGAGTAATCACACCTCAGTTGGGTCTTGCACAATCTTGCACAATAAAGATGAACGAGGAGTAGGGCTTCCCTGGTGGCGCAGTGGTTGAGAGTCCGCCTGCCGATGCAGGGGACACGGGTTCGTGCCCCGGTCTGGGAAGATCCCACAGGCCGCGGAGTGGCTGGGCCCGTGAGCCATGGCCGCTGAGCCTGCGCGTCCGGAGCCTGTGCTCCGCAGCGGGAGAGGCCACAACAGTGAGAGGCCCGCGTACCACAAAAAAAAAAAAATAATCAAAAAAAAAAGATGAATGAGGAGTAGACAGACTCACAACTCTGGCCCAGTGACACTGTTTCTGGATATGACAGCAGTAGCTGAAGCTTTCTTATCTCCTGCTGGGGTGGGGCTGGGGCTGACTGCCTGTGTCTGCCACTGGGACAGCTAAATCATGCCAGGCAGAGGCATCTTTGGTTTTTTTGTTTTGTTTTGTTTTTCAGCCGTACCGCACGGCTTGTGGGATCTTAGTTCCCTGACCAGGAATTGAAGCCGGGCCCTCGGCCGTGAAAGTGCGGAGTCCTAACCACTGGACCACCAGGGAATTCCCCCCAGAGGCGTCTTTGGAATGGACCTTATGAGACAGCACGCACTGGGCAGCCAAGGGGTAGACTGTACCTCCCCATACCATGCCCATGTTCAAGAATCATCTCTCTAGACCACAGCCATAGATGAGGGGTGGGTCTGAATGGCTGTGTCAGAAGCAGTGCTCCTTCCCTTCCCTGGCCACACCTCACTGGACCACGGCTGGACATCTGACTCGTGAGCTGAGCTGAAGTCTTCCCTGAGAATGTGAACTAACAGAAGAACACAGAGATGACTGTGGTCTCTGGAATTAGAAAGTCACATAGCGACTCCCCTGGTGGTCCAGTGGTTAAGCATCCGCCTTCCAATGCAGGGGACTCGGGTTCGACCCCTGGTCGGGGAATTAAGATCCCACATGCCGTGGGGCAACTAAGCCTGCGTGCCGCAATTACTGAGCCCGTGTGCCACAACTACAGAGAAGCCTGCACGCCGCAACAAAGAGCCCGCAGGCCGCAACTAAGACCCAACGCAGCCAAGTAAATAAATAAAGAAATATTTTTTTTAAAAAAAGGAAGTCACACAGACTGAGGGTCAAGGTCTGCCAGTTGAGGTGGTGTGTGTTGATGATCAAGCCAAGAGAAACCAGAGGATGGAGACGTGCAGAAAACAGCTGAGATCAGAGACCAGGCGGCCCAAGAAGGATGAAGCAACAGTACTTCCTACCTTCAGACAACATCAAATACCCCCGGTTCCTTATAATAACATCAGCTCGAGTGGGTTTCTGTATCTTACAACCAAAACTTCTAAAAGTAGAGAGAGAAAGAGATGGAGGAGGAAAGTGGAAAGGTGTGGGAGGGAGAAGGGAGATGGTATTGAGTCATGGGAAGGATGGGGCGAGGAGAGCTTAATTGAGAGTTGGAGAGACACCAGGGCTGAGGAGTCAGGAAGGGGGTGCTGGGACATGACGGGGAGACTCACAAGGCAAGGAGAGGGACTTCCCTGGTGGTCCAGTGGTTAAGACTCCACGCTTCCACTGGGGGCGCGGGTTTGATCTCTGATCAGGGAACTAAGATCCCCCAAGCCGTGTGCGACGTAGCCAAAAAAAAAAAACCAAAAAAAAACCCAACAACAAGAACGAGGCAAAGAGGGAAGAAAGAGATGTTGGAAGGGGCGAGAGAAGAGAAAGTGGGAAGAAAGAGAAAGTGTGACGGTGGGACCAGCCCTAAGGAAATGGAGGCGGACGTGGGACAGCGGCGGCGGGGTTGGGGAAAGGTCAGTGTGCAGCAGGGAGGAGGGCCACAGCACACCCCGCTGGGGGCAGTCAGTACCTGTTGGAGGCTGCTGCTCCAGATACAGTGCTGCCAGCCCCCGTCTGCACCCTTGGAATCCAGGCAGGAGGTGCAGTTGGGCAGGAGGTGACAGGGCGTGGGGCAGGGCAGGGGGGGCGATGATTCCACCGGCATCGGGGACACGTTCAGCAGAGAGTGGCTGAAGCACGTCCAGTCATAGGTGGGCTGCACCGAGAGGATGCGGCGGGTCTCCCCTGGGGTTGGGGGCACACGGATTAGAAGCAGGTCCGGGCCCCCCGCCCCCCCCCCCCCTCCTCCCTCAAACCAGGCCCCTGAGCCCCTTGCATCCTTGGAGCAGGAATCCAGGCCCCCAAACTCTCCTCTCGGGGAGCAAGCCTCAGCGCTCACCAGTCCTCTTGAACTGCCGTGTCCACATGCACTTGCCCTCCCTTGTGCACTGCTTGCAGTCGGCCGCCCCACACACGGCCTCCGAGCAGTTCCCAGCCCAGAAGACCTCTCGCTGGTTGATGCGACAGTCATTCTCCGAGGTGCAGGACCCATTGCGCCCGATGCAGGCACCCTCAGGGCAGTTGGTACACCACTTACAGCGGGGGGCAGATGCCTGGCGGGGGGATACGGGCTCAGCGGGGTTGTCAGGGCCCCCAGCATCCCTCCAGCCTCAGGTCTTGCCACCCAATCCCAGCTGAAGAGCTCAGTGGTGCCTGAGCCACGCCCCCTTCCCACCCCCACCCCCATCATTCACCTCTCCATCTCCAGGCTGCAGGGTCCGGGGATGGCGGGCCAGGCACTCACTGCAGGTCCGCAGACGTCGACATTCCTCAGGGGAGTGGGGCATTGGAGAGCAGGGGGGACCACCACAGCCCAGCCTGGGGAGACATGAGGTCTGGCTCATCACATTCAGCCAAGCCCCACCCTTCCTCCTCACCCTCGCCTCTTCCTGGTGCCTCGTGGACACCGTCCTGCAGGTCCCACATATGCATCCCCAAGTGCTCTCAGCACAGGCCTCCCAAACCTGCTCCTCCCCAACTCACTTGGTGATGGTCCCACGTCCACCTATCACCCAGGCCAGAGACACTGGACGACATCCCATGGCCTCTTGGCCCTCCAGCCACCGAGGCCTCTGCCTCCTGAATTCTTCTCTGACCATCTCCTCCTCCTCCACCCCTGCAGCCCCCGCCCAGTTCAAGCCTCCCCCTTCCAGGCCTCCACCTGCAGCCTCCCCTCACCACCCCCTCCTTCACAAGCCTGCCCCTGCCCTCTCCTGCTTAAACCTTCTGTGGCTCCCCATCACCGACAGTGGAGGGCCATAATCCCTCACTCAAAATCCTTGAAGGCACACCTGTTTCAGAACTTTCCAGGTTTCAGAAAAGCAGTGGGTGTACCCGCTGTTACATAATACCCCTAGCAGAGCCTGGGGGAGCACCCTAAAAATCAAACCCTTTAATATTCTGTAGTAAACATGGTGACACATTTAATGGGACAAAATAAAGCCCGTTAGTACCCTCATACCACGTTAGTAGCCTCACACCAGTATAGGATAACTGCGCAGTCAAGTTAGTTTGTGCTAAACCTAGGACAGCGCCTTCAGCCTCCTGGTATGTTTGGATTCCCAAACTCCAGACAAGGAGTCTTGGAGCTGGACGGAGCGCAGTTCAGCCAGGCACCGGAAGCCCTTTCTGAGCTGACCCACCCACCTTTCCAATCTCATTCTTCCCCAGCTCAGATGGTTTCTAAAATACACCAGATACAGCCCCGCTTCTGAACCCTCATGGTCTAAACTTGACTGGTCATTTAGGGCCCAGTTCAGACTCAGCTAACCCCAGCCCACAAACAGGGCTCCCCACTCGGTGAGGTCCCTGAGCCTGCCCCTGCCTGTGATAAGCTGCCCATTTTCCCATGTGAGTTGGTCTCCTAACCAGACCACACACACCCTGCTGAGGCCTCCCCCACAAGCCTGGCCTGGCACAGAACCCACTTCGGAGGGCACCAGTACCACCCACCCACCCACCCAAGTGCTGTCAGTCTCCATGGTTACCTATGGGCCTGGTCCCCGGACAGGCAGGCCCCATGGCACCAGGTACAGGCCCCAGACTGGTTACAAGCTTCGGGCGAGGGTAGCAGGTGGCAGGGGTCAGGGGGCAGGGTCAGGGCCAGCAGGCGGCCCAGGGCCACTCCCCCAAAGCCTCCTGAGATATACAGGCGACCCCCTACCGCTGCCACAGCGTGGGCCACAGACTCCTCCATTGGTGGTCCCACAGAGGCTGGGCCTGGGGAAAGACAGAAAGTTCAGAGAGAGCAGGAGACTCGAGGAAGAGATTCACACAAAGGTACCAGTCAGAGAGGGCTGCTGAGAGGAGAGACAGTCTAAGGAGAGCAGAGACAGACAACGAAAGACAGAGAGAAGACAGATAAGGCCAAATAAGACAAGAGCATCAGACACAGCAAGACGAAAGAGAGGGAGAGAGACACATAAACAGAAAAAAGGAAAAGAGTGGAATAAGAACAGAGACATGGGCTTCCCTGGTGGTGCAGTGGTTGGGAGTCCGCCTGCCGATGCAGGGGACGCGGGTTCGTGCCCCGGTCTGGGAGGATCCCACATGCCGCAGAGCGGCTGGGCCCGTGAGCCACGGCCGCTGAGCCTGCACGTCGGGAGCCTGTGCTCCGCAGCGGGAGAGGCCACAGCGGTGAGAGGCCCATGTACCGCCAAAAAAAAAAAAAAGAGACAAATGTTGAGGAACCCGGGGACTTCGCTGTTAAGACTCTGCGCTTCCAATGCAGGGGGCGCGGGTTCAATCCCTGGTCGGGGAACTAAGGTCCTACATGCCACGTAGCGTGGCCAAAAAAAAAAAAAATGTTGTGGAACAAGACTAAGGTGGTGGCTGAACCACACTGTGAAGGTACTAAATGTCGCTAAATTGTTCGTTTTATGATGACTAATTGTGTTATGTGAATTTCACCTACATTTTTTTAAATCCTCAAAAAAAAAAAAAAAAGAGTCAGTGGAAAAAATAGATTAAGAGTGAAAGAGAGTTAGAGACAGAGGGTCAGAGAAAGCAACAAAAAGCAAAGGAGACAGGCCCGGAGACACACACACACAGTCAGTCATTTACAATGACTGTCAAATGAAATAAAACGGCAAGATACAACCCCTTTCCAGCCTATGAACTGGAAGGAAGCACCCTCACATATGACAGTCGTTGCCTCTAGAGAATGGGATTATGAGGGATTTTTTCCTTCCTATTTTACAAATTATCTACAATGACCATCATTACTTCATAAACAGAATTTAAAACTTTTCTAAGACAAAAAAAGGAGGGTGTCTCCGTGGGTGCTTAGATAACGTGGAGAGGACAGGAGCTTTGCTTGTGGGCCTGAAGGGGCCCAAATGACCCCTAATGAGTGAGAGTCGCAGGACAGGGCCAGCGCTCCCCCTGGTTGTCCCGGGGCCTCCCAGGGAGAGTGGCGGACTTACGGATGAGGTCAGGCAGGAGCCAGGTGTTGCAGTTGACCTGGTAGAGCAGAACATCGCTGCTGAACTCGTCAGGGTCCGAGCGCCCCCCGAGGACCACCATGGTGTCCCCTAGCAAGGCTGAGGCGTGGAAAAGTCGGGGGCGGGGCTGATGGGGAGACACACGGCAGGACGGGCTGTCAGAGCCCACGGTCGCCCGCTCTTCGTGCTCCCTCTCAGCCCACCCGCCACTCCAAACCTCCCCACGCCCCAGCCCCTACCAGCCCACCCAATCCTAACCTTCCTCAAATCTCACCTCCTTCCTCCGGGAAGCCTCCCTCATTCCTCAGAGCTGTCTCCACAGCCATCTCCTTTCCCTGAACTCCCAGAACCCCCAAACCCCATGCTGTTCCTCAGGAACCCAGCCTCAGATGCTTGAGATGAGCCCCACATTTCTTGGGTGACCTCGCCAGCTGCACCGGCGCGTATCCTGCTGGGGCTCTTACTTCCATCTCCCTTGCGGTCCAGCCCCAAGAAGGGCTTGGGAATATGTTTGTGGATGGCAAATGCAATTGTCTCTAAACAGCATACCCGGGGTTTCCTGCTCTCCCACTGTCTCCTTTGGCCTTGAAGGCAGAAGCACAAGGAGCCTCAGTGTCCCTTTTCACAGCTGGAGAGGCCAGGAAGGGGAGGGACCTGTCACAGCCACGCCCAGAGTGTGGCAGAGCTGGGGCAGAACCCAGGCCTCTGACCTCCTGGTCTAGGATTCTTACCTCCAAGTCACAGAGAGAAGAAGGGGAGACTTGGGGTACCGGAAAGGAGGCAGAGTAGGAATCCAAGGTTGAGCCAGTCCCTGGGGCACTGGGAAAGGGGGGGGGGCCCTCCCTCCTACCCCCTACACTCATCTGTCTGGACCTTTTTTCCTGACCTTTGCCCCCTGAGAAGGGGCCAGCAGGCTCCAGGTGCGGTCAGGACAGTGCAGGGAGTAGAGCTCAGGGGATGGAGCCGCCAGCTCCACGTGGAAGCGGAAGCCCCCAAACACGTAGAGGGAGTCAGTGGCCTCGTGATACACAGCGGAATGACCATATAGACCTGGGGGTGGAGGATTAGTGAGCACAGAGGCTGGGGGAAGGGCTGGTGATCAGGAACGCTCCCCATCTTCCTGGGCTCCCCCTCTCATGACCACAACACCACCCTACCAGGCCCTGATGCCAGAGACCTGGAAACCTTTCTCAACCGCTCCTTCTCCCTTCGGTTCTAAAGGACAACCATTAAAGAGACTCTGGGAAAGAGAAGAGAGGGAGACAGGGTGACCAGAACGACCTTGCGGATGGTGATTAAAGAATGCAGAAGGAGAGACAGAGAAAGGAAAATACCTGAGGGGCACTGATCTAGGACCTAGAAGAGGGAAACAGTGACCCACTGCTACCGGGCAGGAGGGAGGCAGCTTCTCATGAAGTCTGGGAAGGGTATATAAACTGAACTTCTCAAAAGGCAGCATCCTGAGAATGTGGGTGGGTGATGGGGGTAGACAGGCAGACAACAGGTGGGGGGGGCAGTGACCACAGCCTACAGGGGTGGACAGAGAGGATGGCTGGGAGTCAGAAGCGTAGCGCCCCCTCCCCGCCACGCCCTGTCCCCAGGCCCACCTGTGGGAGGCGCCCCGCTCTGGGCTCCGGACACCCAGGTGCCGGTTGCCAGCTGGTATTCAAGCAACTGCTGGTTGAAGCCATTTTCAGGGGAGTAGCCACCCACCAGGAGCAGAGACAGGCCTCGGCGGGCAGTAAGGGTGTGGCCAGCAACTGCTGGCAGCTCCACGGTCTGCGGGGCCTTGGGGATGAAGGGTGGAGGTCACGGGGGTGGGGGGCAGAGGTCAGGGGTCATCTTGTGGGTAGAAGCAAGGCTCAGAGCTCCCCGAACTCCCCTTGAACCACTAAGGAGGTTGTGAGCTGCCTGGGGCGGGTCAGACCCCAGGCCTCCCCGCCAGCCGTGGTCCTGGCAGGTGAGCAGCAGACCTCTTACTGTCTCTGCCTGCTCAGTGTCACTTCTTCAGGTAGGAGTAGCCTGGGGACCCTTTGCGAAGCCCTTGCTCCTCTGCTCTCTGGCTGCATGGGGCTGACTGTACCGGCTCCACAGCGGGCTGTGCCCCAGCCTGGAGACCAGAGCCTCACGTCCCCTTGGCTAGGGATTGACTCAGGAATGAAATGTGACCCACAATGGCCAATGAAATTCAATTCTGGGGCTTGTGCTGAAGCCCTGGGAGGAATCCTCTTCCTCTGGGGGCAAAGCTGGCAGGAGCTGCTCTGGTCACCTTTGCTAGAGCCTGGTTGTGGGGACTAGGGGAGGGGAGAGATGCTCACCTTCTCCTGCCGCCACTGCAGGGTGGTGAGGTTGAGGACCCAGAAATCCCGGGCGACGCCCCCAGCCGTGAGCCCCCCCAACAGGTACATGGCACCACGGCCAGCAGGCACATAGGCAGCTGCATGGAAGGAGCGGGGTGAGGGGCCTGGGCCCCCATCCTCAGCTCCTGCCAACATCTGTGTCCACCGCCTTTCGCTCACTGAGTACCTGGGGCCAAGATGCAAAAAGGCAGCCTCACTATACAGTCATACCAGCATGCCCTTGGGTGACCCCCCTACACACTGGTATCCCAGCAACCCCTGGGATCACCCCCCCACTTGGCAGGTATCCCAAAACCCCTAAGGTGACCCTCCTATGACAATCACCTTACCATCCCCTGGGGTAGCACCACCCAAATAAGTGTCCCAGTCCCTGAGGTCAGCCTCCTGCGACAAGTGTCCCAGCATCCTTTGGGGTATCCTTCACCTGTAGACGTTGTCCTGCACCCCCCCGAGGGGACTCTTATGTCAGAGACGTCTCAGTGTCCCCTGAGGTAACCTTTTCTCATTCAGGCATCCTACCTCCCCAGGGCAGTCCTCACCTGTACAGGTTTCCCAGCAGCCCCTGGGGCAGACCCAGGCCCCCAAACATCCACAAGGTGGCCTCAGGTCCCTCCACCATAGTGTGCCCCAGGCGGTGCAGGAAGCGGCTAGCTGTGTCCTGTGGGTGGGGTGCAGACGTGAGGGCTCAGGTAAGGGCATTACAGAGTGGCAGGCTGGGTCTATGGTCTAGGGGGTAGTCTCGGGAGTGGAATGGGGAGAACAATCCAGGAGGCGGGCTGCATGGCACCTCCCCGCCAAGGGGCATCCACAACTCACGGCTGAGAGGCGGCTGTCCATGAGGGTCTCCCAGACCAGCTGCCCACCATCCAGCTTTGTGGCACAGTCAGGGCCCCCGAAGCCCTCGGCACAGATGCACACGCCCAGGCTCTGGGGAACAGCAGAAGGAAGCTTGGGAGGAGCCCTGATTACCCCCACCCGGCTCCCTGTCCCGCCCAGCTTGCCCTCTTTCACCTGTACCTGGTTACAGGTCCCTGCCCCGTTGTGGGCATTACAGTTCTCAGGACACAGAGCCATGCGGCAGTGTGGGCCTGCCCAGCCCTGGGGACATCGGCAGAGTCCAGCATCCGCGGCCCCGTCCTGGGGCACACACTCCTGGGGGACAGGGCAACTCCCGGGGCCCCCTGACCCACAGCGTGCAGAGCCCACGGAGGCATTGAAGCCCCAGGACGAGGAGCCGTTGGCCTCCCAGTGCAGCACCAGCAGCCCTGTTGGAGAGAGTCCAGAGGCTTGTCACAAGGCCTCAGTGAAGTGATATTTAAAAAAGGGGGGGGGGTGGGCTTCCCCGGTGGCACAGTGGTTAAGGATCCACCTGCCAATGCAAGGAACACGGGTTCGAGCCCTGGTCCGGGAAGGTCCCACATGCCGTGGAGCAAACAAGCCCATGCGCCACAACTACTGAAGCCCACGCGCCTAGAGCCCGGGCTCCGCAACAAGAGAAGCCACCGCAGTAAGAAGCCTGCGCACCGCAACGAAGAATAGCCCCCGCTCACCGCAACTAGGGAAAGCCCGCGTGCAGCAACAAAGACCCAACGCAGACAAAAATAAATAAAAATAAAAATAAATTTATTTAAAAAAAAAAAGAGAGGGGTGGCCTGCAGGCCCTCTGACCTCATCACCTCCCACTCTCCCAGCCCTCTTCGCTCCAGCACCACCGACCCGCTTCCTGTTCTCAGAGCCTGGGCATCTGCTATTCCTCCACCTGAACTAGTTGCCCCTTACCCACACCGTGAAATCTCCCTTCTGCAGAGACTCCCTCCCCAACTCCCCAGACAAGCCAGGCTCCCCACTCCTTTCCATTTCCTCCTGTCCCTTACCAAAAGTGTCACTATTCTGACTACAATTTGTTCCCTGCTGTTTGTCACTCCCCACCTCTGCTGTGAGTCCGTGAAGGCAGTGCCTGTGTCCCTTGTTCACTGCCACATGCCCAGAATTTAGCTCAGGCCCAGCTTACTGCAGGTAGACATTTGCTGAGTGAAATGAAATCGAGGGCCCCTCAGCTCTAGTTGCTCACTGTGAAGGGTCTGGGCTTGTGTGCAATCGCCGTCAGGCCAACTACAACTCTGCCCTCTCTCTCACAGCCTTGGAGCCACTCTGATTTACAATATGAAGAGAAGCATCTCCAAACCTAGGCCCTCTAACTGCCGTGGGTAACAAATTATTTCTAGTGCATCTCCATCAGCTAGGCACAGCTGACGTAATGGGGCCTGGTAATTCTTGGTTGTGGGGGCTATAGCCTGTGCACTGCGGGATGCAGAGTAGCATCTCTGGCCTCCACCCACGAGTTGCCAGTAGCAGCCCCAATCACGACAATCAGAATGTCTCCAGACACAGCCAAATGACCCAAGGGGCAAAGTCACTCCTGGCTGAGAACCAGCGGGCTGAGGAGACAGATGCTCAGGGGCCCTCGCACCAGCTACATTCTGTGTGTCCCCAAAACATGTCCCACGTGGACCTTCTTTCCAGAGACACAACCCGGCCAGTACAATCCTCTCTATTTGCCTCTCAGCTGAAGAAACTGAGACCCAGAGGTGGCAAGGGACTGCCAGCAAGTCTCTGGCAGAGTCAGGCTGGGATTTGAGCCCACCTCAGGTAGCAAGGTATAGGGACAAGGGACAGCCCAGGACAGAAGTCCCACTTCCCCCAGCCCCCATACCAGACAGGGCCTGCACAGTGAGGGGCCTGTCCCGCCGCTGGCCGCAGAAGGCAGCAATGAGGCTACGGTCCGACTGGACGACACCAGTGTCCAGGAAGCGCGGGAATCCATCAAAGGCCAGGACATAGCTCAGCTGGAGAGGTGTAGAGTAGGATCAGGGGAGGATGAGGATGAGAAAGAGGAATGCTTGGGGTCTGGGGGGAGGTGCGCTCAAGAAGAGAGGGCAATCTGAGACTGGGGAAAAGGCTGCTTGAACCATCTGGGCAGACTGTCAAACTGTGGCATGGAGGCCACCATTCCCACTCCTGTGTTCATAACAGACATGGTTAATCAATCAGGCACTCCTGCACGGAGCCTCTTTCTCAACACACAGATCCTGGCAGCCACCATCAATCGATCAGAGTTGGCACGCAAGGTACCAATATTTACCATACCTGGACTGGGGAATGGGAAACTGGAGTCCAGGAAACAGGAGGCAATCTGGGAAATGGGAGGGTCTGGGGGCTTAGGAACAAATGGGTAGGGGTCTGAGGAACAGATCTGGGAGTTTGATGGATGAAAAAACACGGACATGGGGGCCAGGGTCCGTCTGAAGATTCAGACTGGGTGGGGGAGACGTGGGCCTGTAATCAGTGCCCTTGGTGCTCACCGTGCAGGGGGTGCTGCTGTCGGGGGAGAAGGTGAGGGTAAGTGGGGGACAGAGGGTCCCAGGGGCACACGGCTGTAGCACCTCGGTGGCTGAGACAACCCACACACAATAGGACAGGCCTGGCCCAGCTCTCGCTGCCCCACCACCTGGAGGCAGTAGCCCCCCAACCCGGCGTGAGCCCAGTGCCACGGAGGACACGTTGGTGAGGAGGGCACGACCCCCACACTCCCGGAAGCAGGAGCCACCAGCCCTGGGGAGATGGAGGAGAGCCAGTGTCAGACCAGTCCTGCCCTATACCACCATGTCCCTAACCCCACCCTGCCCCGCCTGGGTGGCCCCTGGCTCACCGGGGGTCCCCATAGTAGCCAGGAGAGCAGAGCTGGCAGTGGGCGCCCTCAGTGTGGTCCTGGCAGAAGCAGAGCCCGCTGAGGTTGTCGCAGTGGCCTCGGCGTGGGTCCCCATGCCCGTTGCACTGGCAGGGCCGGCAGCCGCCTGAGCCTGTGGCGTTACCAAAGCTGCCCGGCCGGCACCGTTCGCAGTGTTCCCCCCACGTCCAGTCTGTGGAGGCCCCAGCAGCCAGGATGCAGAGTCAGCGGCAAGAGCGAGAAGGAGCCCGACCCTCCCCAACCCCACCTGGCTCAAAGGAGGGTAACTGGAACCCCGACTGGGGAGCAACTGCAAATCCCAAGAGGGAATACTGAGGCCCGCCAGGGGGGTGGGTGGCACTGAAACCTGTCTGGGGTGAGGAGCAGGCAATGGGACAGAGGGACTCAGAGCTGGGGAGGGGACACAGAACCCCACACAGACAAAAGAAAACAGAAGCCCCGAGGAGGCTCCCTTGAGGCAGCCCCGAGGAGCTCAGGATGAGGGCTGCTCACCCTGGCACTCATCGCAGAAGCCAGGCCCCCGCTTGTGGCAGTGGCTGTGGAAGTTGCAGCCACAGTCCCGGGAACAGCGGGGCGCGGGGGGTCCTGGGGCAGGCGTGGGAGGGGGCAGGTCCGATGTCCAGCCCAGGTCACACACGCAGGTGAAGTCTGGGGGGCCACTGCACACGCCATGGCCACAGTCCTCCAGGCACCTGAGGGGGCGTGGCAGGGGTGGGGGAAGGACTGGGTAGGCCTGGAGCCCCCAAGGCATCCCCCCTCATCCCACTCCACCCCATTATCTCCATGGCAACACCATCATAAGCTACTGCCTGTTCCACAGATCCTGGACTCCATGGGTGGCCGTGTCTCCAAGGCAACCCCATCACATGTAGTAACTCCTGTCTCTATCGTAACCAAACATCACCACTGGTGATCTGTTCCCTGTGAAAACCCCTTTCAACTTGATCCTCCTCCATTTCTGTGGCAACGCTGAAGCCTGTGGCCTGCAGTCCATGGGCGACCTGTCTCCACAGTTAACTAGTGTCACGTTGAGGACCCTATCACTCTAATGAGGGCCTGCTCTGCAAGCTAAAAACCCAAGGCTCACTGGAGAGGCTGGCACCATGGGAGGCAGCCCAGCACTGTGATCACTTCCTCCCAACATCTCCGCATGCACCAGCCCTGGGGCGACATCTCCATGGAAACCCATGCCCTACTCACGTGCGGTTGCAGTATGTGATGCCATCACCCTGGTAGCCCCTCTGGCAGTGACACTCATAGCTGAGGGGTGTGTTCAGGCAGGTCGCCCGCAGGTGGCACCGCGCCAGGCCCAAGCGACACTCATCCACATCCGGACAGCGGGCATATGCCCAGCGGGCAGGGAGGGCCACAGACAGCCCCAGGCCCTCCCCGACCCACAGGGAGCAGTTACCCCCACCCAGAGGCCCGGAGAAGTCCCCCTGGAGGCAACTGGGGAGGGGGGCGAGGTTGAAGAAGGTGGTTGGGTCGGGGCGGGGGGGATGATAAAGAAACAAGAGACAGAGACAGGAAAACAGTAACAGGGAGAGGGGAGATCAATCAGAGAGAGAAAGAAACATGAATACGGAGAAAGACAGAAAGAGGGATGGAAGAGAGGCAGAGAAAAACCCAGAGAAGCCAGACAAAAAAGGATTTTAAAAGACAGGAGAGAGAGAGGGATACAGTGAAAGGGAGACAGAAGAGAAACAGAAACAGACAAGAAGAAAGAAAACAGAAGGAAAGATGAGAGAAAACAAGTCACAAAGACAGGGGAAGAGTTGGCAGGGAGAAAAGAGAGAGAGAAACAGAGAGAAGGAGAAGGGGGGGAGAAAAACAGAGATGATGGTAAGAAAAAGGCAAAGGGGCAGAGAAACAGAGGCCGTTAGAATTAGGGTGGGCGGAGAGCCTCCACCCGGCCCCGCCCCCAGGCCCCCGCCCTGCCTCACCGTCCCAGCGTGGGGTTGTCCTCATTGCCACACCAGCCACACTCGTGGCTCTGCAGACACTCGTGGCAGGTCAGGAAGCGGTCACAGCTCCGGCACCGGGGCTCTGAGTGCACGCTGCAGGGTGATGGGTGTGGGGCTGTCAGAGCCACCCCCTACCCTGGTCTCCACCCTCCCCTCCTGGAACCCTGCCACCCGGACCGCACCTGTCGTCCCAGCCTCGGCAGCCCCCGTGCGGGTACCGGGCCAGGTAGGCAGCGAACATGAAGCAGGTGTGGGTGGACTGGCACCAGGCACACTGGCTTGAGTTGGCCAGGCAGTCGTCACAGGTCAGGCGCCTGGGGGCGGGGAGCAGGGACAGGGTCACCCCACAGCCTGGCCCCCACACACCCTCACACACCCTCTCCCTGGGCCCAGCTGGGCTCACTGGCTGCAGAGTGGGGGACACTCTTGCAGGCTCTTCAGGGCACCCCGACCCCGGCCCCGCCGGCTGCACGCTGCATCCCCCTTGCGGCTGGTGCTCTGATGCCACTCGCAGAAGGGGTCCTGGGAGGTTGGAGGAATAAGAGCCCAGCTTAGCCTTCTCCCTGGGGCTCCCAGCGCCAGTCTCCCAGCACCAGTTCAACAGGCAGCTGCCTCCCTTGCCTGCCAGGGCCCACAGATCCCTGTTCCAAGCCCAGCTCCTTCCTACAGCCACTGACATCCATGGGTTCTGCCTGACCAGCACCCACTCCCTTTTTGGGCAGTAGCACCACTTTATGTGGTCCAGATTCAATCCCTGGGGTCCAGAGGTGGGCAGCGGGACACTCTCCTTCCTCCCAGCCTCACTGATTGGTCCAGGAGCTGGCACAAGCCCCCATTAGAGCAAATGAAAGGCACTTCTGAGACTTCTGTTGAACTGAGGGGTGAGAGTGAGGTGGGGACAGAAAGGTGCTCTCCTTCCCGTTGGGGCTCCAGTGGCTGGGTGGGGGGATAAAAGTCTGGAGCCCCTGAGGCTCCCTTGCCACTCCCAAGGAATGAACCTCCAGGGAAAACGAGAACGTGGAATGGAGGAAGGTGAACAGCTGACTACACGGTTTGAACCTCTGGGGCGAGCAGGCCGAAAGACCTACTCCTGGACTCTGCTGTCTAAGGGGATAAATGCTCCTCTGGTGCAGAGGTGCTGAGCTGGGTTTTCTGATCCCTGCAGCATGCAGAGTCACGCCTGCCAGGAGCTGACTCTCCAGCCCCTCTCCACTGCTCACAAACGACAAGGGCCCCGACTGTCTACCCCACCGCCGCCCACAGGGCCCCTCGGCTGCCCGTGCCAGCTCTGGGGGGCCCACCCCCTTGCTCAGTCGCCTGCTTTGGCTGACTCCGTGCCGAGCCCTCCCCGCTGTGGCCTGGTGGGCACCTGGGTGCAGGCGTGGCAGTCTCGATGCTCCTCACAGAGTGGGCAGAGGGCAGGCACCAGCACCAGCAGGGAGCCGCCGGCCCCGCGGTCCCCGCAGTGGGCCCCGCTCTGGCGCAGGTGGCAGGTCGCGCTGGCCAGGCACCAGCCACAGCCCTGGTCTGCCAAGCAGCCCAGGCAGGAGGGGTAGGAGGCGCAGGCCGACGAGCGGTAGGGCTCCAGGAAGAAGAAGGAGATCTCCTGGGGGCGGGGGTCACATGAGGGTCGGGGCTCCACGCTCCACGTCAAGGTTTGGGATAGGGATTAGAGTTTGGAGCTAAAGACTTAAGCGTCTGGAGACAAGGTTGAGAACTCAGGCCCGTAGAAAGTCAGGATTTAGGACATCAGCAGACAAAAGGGGATCAGGGTTTGAGAAAATCCAGAGATGAGAGGTCAAAGTATGGAGGGCAGAGGTCAGGGTCAGCAAGATCAGGGCAGGAGGAGTCAGAGACGTGGGCAGGGGTCAGAATACGAGATCAGGTCAGACTCTGGGGGTCAGATGTTGGGGTCCGGGGGGGTTCAAGGTGAGGCCCAGAGTTCAAGAGTCAAGGAGTAAGAGGTCAGGGTCAAGGGAGTTAGTTTGTGGCCCAGGGCATCTGAGGCCAGGGGCTGGGGCAGGGTCAGAGCCGGGGACCTGGGTACTCACGCTGCCACCTGGCACGCCAGTCCGGTCCCACAGCAGGGTGAGCTCGCTGTGTCCAGGGCCCGCTGAGCCGTTGAGCTGGCCCCGGATCTCTACCGCGTACTTGTGGCCCCGGCCAGGCAGTGGGAAGAGGCGAGCAGACCCTGGACGCTGCAGGCGCCTCGTCTCCTTCTCCTGCTGAGCCACCCAGCGCCCTACCTCCTCCTGAAGTAGGGGTGAGGGGCAGACAGGGGCCTCAGAACTTTCTACCCACACTGACCCCTGAAACCCCCAAGAGCCCCAAACCCACCTAGCGCCCACCCCTCCTCTTCCCAGGAGGGCCTCAGAGTTTCTTAGACCCCCAAAACCTCCAAGTACCCCTAAACCTCCCAGCAACCCACGTCCTCCTCAGGAGAGTCTGACTTGGTAACTCAGACCTTCCCCTTTCTTCAAAATCCGCCCCCCACCCAGTTCTGTTCACAACTGAAAACCCCAGGGCCCTCCAGTCACTAAGGATAGATCCCACGCCTCTGACTTCTCCCCATTCCTCCTCCCCACCACACACCCGAGCCCCCATATTTACCATAAACAGCCCCCTGCATGTCCCAGGCACCCTCACCATGTTTTCTGTGTCAGGGCCACGGGCCATCCGGGCCAGTACGTGCAGGCGCTGGGCCCGGGCCCACACGGCCACGTCCTCAGCCCCTGGCCCTCCAGGCCCTCCTGGCAGCAGTGGGTGGATGAAGCCACGGTAGACCACGGACACGTCGGTCTCTGAGCTAGGTGTCAGGGTGATGGTCGTACTGCGGACAATCAAGACCTGTGCCAGCCAAGGAGGGAGGCGTGCATGAGGACCTCTCTGCATCGCCCCATGGTCCTCACGCCTCTCTCCAGCCACATCAGAGCTAGAAAAGGCCAGGCAACCCAATCTCCTTCCCTAGTTTACTAAATGGGAGACTGAGGCCAGAAGCAGGGGGGACAGCTCGCCCACGGTTACTCTGGGAGAAGAGCTGGCACTCCGACTCAGACAGCAGACAACAGGGTCCCAGCCCCTGCTCATCTCCACCTCTCAGTAAACTCCAAGAGCCCGGAGCTCTCAGCATCTTCCTCCTCAACACCCCGTCTTTCCACCTAAGCCCTTCAGAGTCCAGACCCCTTAACTAGGGGGCCTGGGGACCTTCCAGGTCAGTAAACACATACATGTGCCAGGAGGGCGTCACACCCCAACCCCACAGGGACAGAAGCTCAGGCCCCTTCTGGACCTCATCCTATGTACCACTTTCTTTGTTACATAATGAACCAGTATATATGTTTAAAAAAAAAAAAAAAAAGAGCCCAGATCCAAATCCAACGTTTGAAGCGACGCACATACTTCGTGATTTACTGCTAGCGTGTGTTCTTGTCATTGTAAAAGGATGGAGCAACCCAAGTGTTCATCGTGGGAGACTGTTTAAATAAACTGTAACACTACGGCATCAGAATGTAAATGGAACATTATGAAGCTGTTAAAAAAAAAAAAAAAAAAAAAAGAGGGTGTTTCCTAAGTTCTGTTACGGGAAGCTTGCCGGGATACGTTAAGAAAAAAAGGAGAATGAGAAAACAACACCACCACCAAAAAGACGAAAAAAAAAGAAAAAAGAAAAAAAGGGAAGTGGTAGTACAGTGTAGATAATATATTACTTTTGGTGCAAAAAAGAAAAATAATTAAATGTCACATTTACTTGTATTTGAATAGGTAAACAGCGGAAGGATATATAAGAAATCCAAATAGATCTTCTGGGGAGAGTTAGGGTGGTCTTGAGTTAGGGGGATGCTGAGGCCAGCTTCCCACACTGAGGGGTGAGGACTGGGTAGATGGAAGAGACTTTTCACTCAACAACTTTTTACACTGTTGTGGGGTTTTTTTTGTGTTGTTGTTTTTGGTTTTAACTGTATAGGATTCATTTATTCTATTTTATTTTATTTTTTTTAGCCACACCGCACGGCGTGTGGGATCTTAGCTCCCCGACCAGTGGTCGAACCCTTGTCCCCTGAATTGGAAGCTCAGAGCCTTAACCACTGGATGCCAGGGAAGTCCCCATTGTTATGGTTTTTGAACCATGTGACTATAATACCTATTTTTTAAATTAATAAGGAACCACTGTGGAAAACACTTTGATGATTCCTCAATAAGTTAACCATAGGATTACCCCAGCAATTCCACTCATACTGAAAATAGGTTTTCATTGCAATATTTGCAAATATCAATTCATTATGTTGTACACTTAAAACTAATATAAGGTTGTTTGTCAATTATACCTCAATTAAAAAAAAAAAAAAAAAAAAGGGACTTCCCTGGTGGCCCAGTGGTTAAGAATCTGTCTTGCAATGCAGGGGACACCAGTTCAATCCCTGGCTGGGGAACTAAGATCCCACATGCCTCAGGGCAACTAATCCCATGCGCCACAACTAGAGAGCCCTCATGCCACGTGCCGTGGGCTATAGAGCCCATGTGCTATGAAGCCTGTACACCACAACTAGAGAGAAGCCCGCACACCGCAACAAAGAGCCCCCGCGCCACTACGAAAGATTCCACGTGCCACAACTAAGACCCGACAGAGCCAATAAATAAATAAATAAGTAAAATATTTTTTTAAAAAGGAAAAACTTGCCAACAGGTGTAAACAACCCAAATGTTATCAGCTGATGAATGGACATGGCATGGCCATACAATGGAATGTTATTCAGCCATAAAAAGGAACGAAGTTCTGGGACTTCCCTGGTGGTCCAGTAGCTAAGGCTCTGTGCTCCCAATGGAGGGAGCCCGGGTTCGACTCCTGGTCAGGGAACTAGATCCCACAGGTCGCAACTAAGAGTTTGCATGCTGCAACTAAAGATACCATGTGCCACAACTAAGACCTGACACAGCTAAATAAATAAATAAAATTTTTTAAAAAAATGAACAAAGTTCTGACACATGCCACAACACAGAGGAGCCTTGAAAACATTATGCTGAGTGAATGGAGTCACACACAAAAGGCCACGTATTATATGATTCCATTTATATGACCTATCCAGAGTTAACAAATCCAGATACAGAAAAAGAAAAAGGTTAGTGGTTGCCAGGGGCCAAGGGGAGAGGGGGATGGAGAGTGATTACTTAATGGATCTGGGGTCTCCTTTTGGGGTTATAAAAATGTTCTGGGGGGGCAAATCTCCAGTGGTCTGGTGAGTAAGACTCCATGGTCCCAGTGCAGGGGGCCCGGGTTCAATCCCTGGTCGGGGAACTAGATCCCACATGAATGCCGCAACTAAGAGTTCACATTCCGCAACTAAAAACAAAAAAACAAAAAAACAGGGCTTCCCTGGTGGTGCAGTGGTTAAGAATCCGCCTGCCAATGCAGGGGACATGGGTTCAAGCCCTGGTTCGGGAAGGTCCCACATGCCGCAGAGCAAATAAGCCCGTGCGCCACAACTACTGAGCCTGTGCTCTAGAGCCCGTGAGCCACAACTACTGAAGCCTGCGCGCCTAGAGCCCGTGCTCCGCAACAACAGAAGCCGCCGCAGTGAGAAGCCTGAGCACCGCAACAAAGAGTAGCCCCGCTCGCCGCAACTAGAGAAAGCCCACGTGCAGCAACAAAGACCCAACGCAGCCAAAAAATTTTTTAAAAATAAAAATAAAATAAATAAATGTAAAACAAAACAAACAAACAAAAAACATGCCTCAACGAAGATCCCGTGGGTCGCAATTAAGACCCCGAGCAGCTTAAGAAAAAAAAAAAAAAAGTTCTGGGGACTTCCCTGGTGGTCCAGTGGTTAGGGCTCCGCGCTTCCACCACAGGGGCGCGGGTTCCATCCCTGGTTGGGGAACTAGGATCCTGAATGCTGCACGGTGCAGCCAAAAAAAAAAAAAAAATGTTCTTGAGCTACAGAGTGGTGATAGTTGCACAGAATTGCGAAGGTGATACATGCCACTAATGGTTAGTTTTATGTTATGTGCATTTCACCACAGTTAAGACTTTTCTTAGGCCAATAAGGAAAATCAAACCCTTGCATGTAAAGACTTAAGGGGTAAACGCAAGAGTGATAAAGATCCATTTGAAAAATGAAAACTCTAAGACCAAGCCCTTCAACACTCCACACTGGGCCCCATCCCCTGGCTCCCCACCTTGTCAGGCTGGGAGGCATTGGGCGGCTGTTGGAAGGTGAGCAGGTGCAGGCCAGGCAGGAAGCTCTGGGTGACACAGGCCTCCAGGGAGGTAACGAAGACAGGTACGGGCCCCCACCAGCCCACGGTGCCTGAGATCTGCTCCCCTCGGCAGCGGGCCTGCTCTGTGAGGACAGGAGGGTCGGGAGATGGGGGTTGGTGTGGGGTGCTATGCTGCCCCCTCCCACAATGCCACTGGACACTCACCAGGCCGAGGGAGGCAGCTCTCGTTGTGTACGCACCAGCCCAGGGCGCCGGGCCCCCGGGGAGGAGCGGCGGTGCTGCTGAATGCCAGACAGGCCTGGCAGTCACCCAGGAGGCGGCCCAGGCCCAGGCAGCTGGCAGCCGGACACTGCAGAGAGGGGAAAGACAGGTGTCACCATCCACTGGGGCTTAAGGGACCTGGGAAAAGCTGTGGATTCAGGAGGCTTGGGGCGGAAAGGTCAGGGGATTGGAGAAGGGAATTGAAAGCTGGGTTGGAATGAGAAAGATCAAGAGGACAGGGGTGGGGGATCCAGGGACAGAGACATAAGTTCAAAAGGATCGGGAAGAGGGTCAAAGGTTCAAGGGTCAGTAGTCAGGAATGCCGATCTTAGGTGTGAAAACGAGTCTCCCAAGCGCAGGTCTGGGCAGAAGAAGACATGGAGGACCAGGTCTCCGTGCTAAGGGGCAGAGTACTAGGACAGTCACTCACGGCCCCCGAGGGAGTCCCAGGAGGCGGGGCAGCTTGGCAGGCTCCCTGACACCAACTGCATTCAGGGTCTCGGGAGCATACACTGTGGTCCGTGTACATGGAGCAATAGTCCAGGTGGTACTGTAGAGAGATGGGCAGGGAGGAGGGGGTGCCTCAGACCTGGGGCCTGCTCCCACGTCCTCGCTCACTTTGATGAGCCCAGGGAACCCCAACTGCTCAGAACCTTGAGGACCCCTGTCCACTTCTCCCCCAGCCCCAGGGACCACTGCCCCTCTGCCCTCAGCTCCAGGGACCACCATTCCTCCTCCCTTGGACCTGGGGACTGACCTCCCTCCTCTCACGGCCCTAGGGACCTCCCCTCCTTCTCCCAGGGACGCCCCCCAACTTCCTCCCTTAACCATGGGAAACATGCTACCTCCTCCCCAGCCACCCTCTCCCTATCACCCCAGTGCTCACGTCTGGAGCAGGCGCCTGGAACACAAAGGGAGGCACCTTGTAGGCCATCAAGTCCCCACGGGGCCGGCCACTGTACCCCCCTGCCACCAACAGGACGCTGCCACCAAGCACAGCCGCCACATGTGAGTACCGACCACTGGGAGGTGCTGCTCGGCCTAGGAGAATACAGACGCCCCGAGGACATGTGACCCCCCATCCCCCCTTCGTGGCTCCCACCTTGAGGACCACCCCTGACTCTGCTATGCCTCAACCCCACTTGCCCAAGGAAACCCTCCCCGCCTGCCTGGCCCTGCTCTAGTCCTAGCTCTCTCACCTCCTGGAGCTCCCACGCTGCTGCCCAAGTCACCTTCCAGACAGAGCATGATCTTTGGGGTCAAATCCTGGATCTACCATTTCCTTGCTTTCAAATCACGGATCAACTACTGACTAGCTGTGTGGCCTTGGGCAGGAGACCTGACTTCTCTGAGTCTTGGTTTCCTCCTCCGTGCATGGAACCTTGCCCTCAGGGAGCAGTGAGGCAGGCCGCCCGGCTGTCACCTGTTGTTGTCTGTCTGACACCAGCCTCCCTTCTGGTGACAGCCTCTGACTGTCCTCTGGAAAACCACCCCTCCCACCCACAGTCCACAAGGCTCAAGTGGAGCTGTCCCTGCCTCTAGCAGCAGCAGGGCTTGAGCCCAGGCCTATCAGAGTCAGTGACTAGTTCAGGGAGGGGACCCAATTGCTACAATTCTTGGGAAAAAGGTACCGTCTTCCCTCTGGGCATTTTAAAGGGGTAGGATATAATCCCAGAGCTGCTGGTGACCATCTACAAAAGGCAAACCTGCTACAGACTGAAGGAAATCCAGGTGAGAACTGGGGAGAGAAACAGCTCATGCCATTATGTGAGCACCTGGATCCAGGCCAGCCTGCAGCCAGTTTTCACTCAAGTGAGTCAAGAAATTCTTCTTTTTGCTTAAGCTGGTCGGGTGGGGTTTCTGTCACTTACAACCAAGAGTCCTGACTGACGGGTAAGTGGTCAGTGATTGGTGACTCCCTCACACTCTTACTGACCCGTATGCTCTGTAAGTGTATGGGACTTGGCCCAGGGGATCAAAATCTACAAAGAAGGAGGAGGCCTCCAGAAACCTCACACTCTGGCCTACCCAGTGAAGGGGTCTGAAGGAGGGACAGGAGAAGCAGTGGAGCCCTGGATTGGAGGCCTCCAATGCTACGCTAAGGCTTTATTCCTTTTTTTTTAATTATTTATTTATTTATTTATTTATTTATTTATTTGGTTGGGCTGGGTCTCAGTTGCAGCGGGCTCCTTAGTTGCGGCTCACCGGTTCCTTAGTTGCGGCTCGCCGGCTCCTTCGTTGTGGCATGCAAACTCCTAGTTGCAGCATGCATGTGGGATCTAGTTCTCTGACCAGGGATCGAACCCGGGCCCCCTGCATTGGGAGCGCGGAGTCTTAACCACTGGGCCACCAGGGAAGTCCCATTCCTGATGGTCAAACAGGATTCCTTGGGGACCCTTCCTCTTGCCCACCCCTTAAATGTTACTGTCCCTTGTTTTATGTTTGTCCTTTGTCCTCACTCTTCTGTTCAGAAGGGTGGGGAGAACAGATGGGCCTCTGGGAAGTCCACAGTCCCATGAAAGGATATGCCCAATTTGTGCACACAAGTGTCTTTCTGAGGAGAGGGCCTGTGACTTTCTTCCCATTCACAAAGCAGTCTCTGATCTAATGAGCTTGAAAGGCTTCTCCACACTCCCTCCAGGTGAGCCCTCTGGCCTTGCACTATTAGGACAATGTGTTGGGCCCTTCACTGGACTGTCTTCTTTCTTCACTTCATTTTACTCAATTTATTCTCACAACAGCCCAGTGGTTTAAGTGTTATTACATTTTACAGAGGGGAAAGTTGAGGTGCAGAGAGATTAAATGATGGTTTTTGTACAAAAGGTTGTTTAGGAATGGCCATCCTGGTTCTGCCACTTGCCCACTGTGTGACCTTGAAAAAGTTGCTTCTTTGTAGGCAGTCCCCTGGGACAGCTGATAATTGGCAAAACCTGGATTGGAACCTAGATCTGATGCTTCTGAAAATGTCTCCCATCTCCATAGCAACAATGCCCTGGTCCTATCTCTAGTGCAGGTGTGCCTCCTGAGGCCAGCTCCGATAGGATGTTGGGCTCACCCCAACAACGACCGGGGTGGCTCCTTCCCAAAGCCCAGTATCACTGTGGGAGCAAGCGTGACCCTCAGGAGCCCCTCATGGAAACAGAGGGGCCACTCACCCTCAGGAGTTCCTGGAGGGGCAAGCTCGGCCCCTGACACCCACTGATGGCAGCCAAGGTGGTAGAAGAAGATGCCATCTTCATAGCACTTTTCCTCCTGGTAATGGGTGTGCACGTTGCCCCCTGGGAAAGGAGGAAAGGGGCACAGCTGGCAAGCCTGGGGGAGGTGAGGACACCCCTGCAGGGAGCCTCAGCTCAGCCTTGGGCCCCTGGCAGGCAGGCATGTAGGTGGGATCGGGGAGCCTCCTCACCGTAGACCACCATGTAGTTGCCCAGGACACTGGCTGTGTGAAAGGCCCGCTCCCGTGGGCCCTGAAGCCCATCCCGGCCCTTCAGGGTGGTCCACACGCGCCGATCCACGTGGAAGAGCTCGGTGGAGTTCACCCGCACAGAGAACCTGTAGGGGCGGGGAAGAGGAGGAGCTTGAGGCAGGAAGGGCCTCTCTCCCTCCTCTGGGCCCACAGTTGAGACTGGCTTTACTGGATTTATATCCCCTCAGAACTAGAAGCTCCTCATGGGCAGGACCCAGGTTTCATTGATCTCTGGGTTCCCTGCATAACCTAGCCAGGGCTAGACACCAAGCAGGGGTTGGTTAAATGACTGGATGAGTGGGAGTACGCAGGGAAGCAAGTGACCAAGAGATTGAATGACAGACTAGAGAATGCGTGAGTCGGGGAGTAAATGAGTGAATAAACAAATGAGTGAATGAATGACAGACGGGGTGACTGAATGACTGCAGGGGTCTATCAGTGGGCAAAGACCGTTAAAGTATAAAGGCCCGGGTGTTAGGCCAGGCCTGGCCCTGCAAGGCATGGGTTGTGGGGCAGGTGACTCACCGGGCAGTGGAGGGCCGGTGTCCACCGTGAACCAGCAGGGCACGCGACGGGGCATGGAACACCATGGAATGGCCAGTGGCGGCAGGGGGCCTCCCACCTGCCGGAATCACCCGCTCCCAGTAGCCCTCACTGGTGCTGTCGAGGCGGAAACGGAAGAGGCCAGAGGAGAAGAGGTCGTGCTGGGTGCGGCCACCAGACACATAGAGCCAGATGCTGTCCACTAGGGCTGCTGCGTGACCTGCCAGGCCTGGCGGCCCTGAGGAACTGGAAGCAGCTGGTGCCAGAAGCTCCCAGTGGCCACCACCCAGCGGGCTAAAGGCCCAAACGTCACTGGTGAGGGAGCCGTCAGCCAACTCACCACCCATCAGCACGAGGGAGCCGGCCCAAGCCACAGCCACGTGGGAGTGACGGGCAGCCTGTAAGGAAGAGACCAGGAGACGGAGATGGAGAGGGCAACAGATGGTGACACAGAGAAAGAGAAAGACAGAGAGAGATGCAGAGACAGGGCAAGATGGAGAGACAGAGATACAGAGAAAGAGAAGGTGAGAGAGGGGCAGAGATAAAGACAGAGACATGCAAAGAGAGAAAAGAAGAGACGGACCCAGAAAGACAGACACATGCGAATAAAAAGAGAGGTGTGACAGAGAAACACGATAAGAGAAGGCGGAGTCAGGGAGAAACGACAGAGACCAGTAGAGAGAGTAAGAGGTATAACCCAGAGAGAAGGAGACACAGAGACTGAGAGAGACCAGACAACCAAGAGTCAGAAACAAAAACCGAAAGATGGACCAAGAGAGACAGGAGACACACAGAAAGGTAAGATGCAGAAAGGCAGATAAACGAAGAAGAAAGAAAATCAAAGACAGAAAAGCAGAAGCGGGAGGTGTAGGTGGTCATGTATCACACTGCGGGAGTTAGGGGTATGCAGGGTGATGGGGTCGCTCTGGGCGCCCTGGCTGGGTCTGACAGAGTGGACGGGCACCTCCAGGCAGGGCAGAGGTGGGGTCCATACCGGGGCAGGACTCAGGTCCCAGCGCTCCCAGGTGTTGGCAGAGAAGTTGTACAGGACGAGGTCACCCAGGGCCCTGTTGAGGTCCTGGCCTGTGGAGAGGTGGACAGTCTCAGGCCCTGGCCACAGGCTGCCAGGCCTCTAGACCCCAGACTCATATCCCATCTGCTTACCTCCGAAAACAGCCAGCAGCCCCGGTGGGGACAGGAAGGCACCAGCCGCCCCGATACGGGCGGAGAAGGCGGGGTCCCCGGCACTCACGTTGTGCCACCAGCCAGCCCCCTGGTTCTCCCACAGGTGCAGGTCACAGGCGCGTCCCAGGAAACCAGGCTCACAGAGGCATGGTCCCAGGGGCTGGAGGGAAGGGGGCACAAAGGCAGGGACAGAGAGAGAGAGAGAGCCAGAGCGAGACAGATGGAGCAAAACGGAGGAGAGACATGAACAGGAAAGGAGAGGATGGAAAAATAAAGACAGAGAGGCAAAGAAAGAGACAGGAAGGAGACAGGCCAACAGACAGAGGAAGAGATGGACACAGAGACACAATCAGAGGGAGGCAGAGAAGAGGAGAAACGAAGACAGACCAACAGAAAAAGGGAAAGGGAAAAGAAAAAGACCCAGAAAGGAAAATGAGGACAAGACAGAAAGACAGGTTGGAGAAAAAAAAACTGATGGAGTCAATGTCGGCCTGGGCTGGAAGAGCTCAGATCCGGGGAGGTCAAGGCAGGGAGGGCTCAAGGCGTGACCCAGGCCCAAAGCTGGATATGCATGGTTTAGGCCCAAGGTCACTGGTCAAAAGTCAGAAGTCATGGCTGGGGGCCCAAGGCCAGACAGAGCGGCTGGGTGTGAGGGTGGAGTCAGGCCTGGCACGAGGAAGGCAGGCAGGTTCACAGGTGAGAAGTGGGCTACAGGTGAGGTTGGGAGTGAGCTCAGGGAGAGGAGGGGCCCCCAGTGAAGGTGGAGTGGAAGTGGAGTAACAGGTTGGGGAAGTGCGATCTGGAAGGAGAGGGAGAACTGTAGGAGGAAGCAGGGTCCCTGGCGGGGTCAGCATCATGGGAGAGGATGGGATGGCAGGGGTTGTTTCAGGCAGGGGCAGAGTCAGGTCTAGGACATGGGAGTGGTGGCTGTGATCACAGGGCAGGGCCCCAGGGGGACACAGCTGGGGGCAGGCTCACCGAGGCGCAGGTGCCATGGCTGCCACAGTAGGCTGGGCACTCCTGCAGGCCGCAGTCAGGGCCCCCCCAGCCCGGCTCACAGACACACACCCCTGGGGGCTGGCACTGCCCATGGCTGTAGCAGCCCCCGGGGCACAGGGAGAAGCGGAACGAGGCGTTGAAGCCCAGCAGGTTGTAGTTGGCATCGCTGAAGAGGTGCAGCAGCATCTGGAGGCACAAGGTGGGTGGGGCTCTGGGGCTGGACTGGGAGAGGGTCCACCCCTGCCCCCACCCCACCCTGGGGTCCCCGTCTCCTTTCTTTGTCTCTCTCCACCTCTCTTTGTCCCTCTATCCTTCTGACTGATGTCAAGTCCCCCCGCCTTTTGTTTCCCTCTGTGTATCTACCCCCCGTCCTGCACACTCCACTCAGATCCTCCAGCCACAGCCCCGCGGCCAGGCCCCACCAACCTTGCCTGAGGAAGCCTCAATGGGCGGAGGCCGGGTGCTCCCACTCAGACTGGCAAGCAGGGGCCCGCGGGGGGAGTCACCATCATACACGAACAGGTAGTCATACGTGCATTCCGTGTCCAGGAAAAGGAAGTCCAGCAGGATCCGGTACTGGGAGCTCGGGGCTGAGCAGTGAGAACAGGTGGGCCAGGCTCAGATGCGGACCCTCTCCCCATGCCTCCATGCAGCCCCCCCACAAACACCAAGCCCTGCTCCTCGTAATGCTGGGATGGGGGCCCAAAGCTGAGTCAGACCTGGGCCTTGCCTTCAAGGGGCTCCCAGGCCCCCAGCCCAGGGAGGTCAGAGCTGCGACAGCAAGAGGGACAGAAGCTCAAAGAAGAAATTACAGTATCATCCCTGGAAAGGACCCCTGAGATCAGGCTGAACACCGCCTACTATTCAGATGGGGAAACTGAAGTGCAGAGAGAGGAACCCCATCCCAGTGGTCACACAGAACTTCCCATTTATTCTTGAGCCTCAGACATGCCCAAGCCTGAGGGTCAGTCCAGGCGTGAGCAGAGAGGCATACTCCCAGATGGAAAAGGGCCTCTGTGAGGGTCCTCTGTTCCAGGCTCAACAGAGCTCTAGGGGAAGAGGTCCCTTTCTTCCCCCTGGCCAAAGACTGAAACTTGGAGCACCACAGCTCCTCTCTGCCCCCACCCAGGGTCTCTTCTCTCTGTTTATTGTATTGAATAGTAGCTAAGGGCACAGACTCTGGAGCCAGACTGCCTGGGCTCCAATCTTGGCTCTGCCACTTACTAGCCACTAGCTGTGTGACCTTGGGCAAGTCAGCTAACCTCTCTGGATCTGTTTCTTCACCCGTAAAATAGGGATATAATCACTATGGTCGATTCATACTTCTTGGCCACTAATCCCATCAGGAGATGATGGCTGACTCCCAGCCCCTTGTATCTGGAAGAGCCTCAGAGACTAGCTTGGCCAATACAAACCAGAAGTGATGCTCTGGGACTTCCGAGGCTAGATCAGAGGAAGCCTGCAATTTTTACCTGGGCCTCGTAGAATACTCCTTCTCAGAACCCAGCTGTCATGCTATGAAAAGTCACATGGAGGGGACATGCGTAGGCGTCCCAGCTGTCATCCCCAGCTGAGCTTCCAGCTGACAGCCGGCATCAACCGGCTCCCTGTGAGGGAGCCTTCTTGGACGCCCAGCCCAGGTGAGTGTTCAGATGACTGCAGTCCCCACTGGTCTGACTGCGACCGCATGGGAGGCCATAATGGATAATGCACCTAAAGTGCTTATGGTAGGGCCTAGCACTTCATAACGCTACTACTCCTAGCACTGTCGCTCTCTGCCAGGTCCTGGTTGCAGAAGGTTCTCTCATCCCACATCTCCCACTAGGGGCTCAGGGAAGGCTTGTGGGCTAGGGAGACTAGGAGACCTGGGTTCCAGCTCTGCTCCTGACCCTAGGCCAGCCCCTTTACCCATGCTCCTCAGTACACCCATCTGCATACTGGAGATGCTCGTCCACTATTCACGAGCTGTGGGATCTTGCGCCAGTTCCACGGGCTCTCTGGGCCTCAGTTTCCTTGATGTAAAATGGGGATAATTCTCCTCAGCCATCAAGGCTGGTATGAAGATCCCAGATGGTGACTCTAACATGCCAGCCCAGGCCTTGTCCTCCCTCAGCAGGACCACTGATCCAGCCTCCTTCGTGGTCCGTGCTGACATGGGTCCCTGAGGGATCTCCCCAGCTCGACATCTGGCCCTTACCCTCCCCTGCTCAAAAGCCCTCCATGGCTCCCTACCATCTCCAGGAGAAAGTCCAGCTCCCTAACCTGGTGTTTGGGGTCTCAACTTGTCTCACATCACCCCACGGCTTACAGCTCTATCAGGAGCTGGGCCTGTGCAGAAGTTCCTCTCTCTGTCTAGAGCACATTCTCCCTTCCTGCCAGCAAACTTCCCCACCTTCTCCAAGAAGCCTTCCCTGATGCCCCCGGGCTGGGTTAGGTGCCCCTCTAGGTTCTCACTTTCCAATACGACCTTCATTCCTCTGGGCCAGGACCACCTGTGTCCAGGTGTGTCTCCCCTGCAGCCTAGGAGGCCCACAGGACAGGGCCTGGGCCTACTCATCTTGGGGATCCCTCCCCGACATTGCCCAGCACGGGGCCTGGTATTGAGCAAGGGCTCAGGAAATACTGGACGAAGGAAGGAAGAGATGCACAAGACAGAATACTGAAGTTGGCAGCTCTCCCTCAGGCTCTGGCCAGAGCCCGCAAGAACATCACACATAGACCCCGAGCTGTGGTCTGGAGAACGCAGAACAATTCAGCCAGGCCAGGCAACCAGACCTCCCCGACTCTTACCAGCCTCAACCAAACTATAAAGCTCTGTTCCTAGAATCACAACAAGCACATCTTTGCCGAGTGCCCACCAGGGGCCGGCTCACCATCTGCCGTCCCCAAGTTCCACCTTAAGTTCAAGTCCTCCTGTTTCTGCCCAACATGGGCCTAACCCCCAAGCCATCCTGGACAGAGATCTGATCCTAAATGCCCCTGCTTTTCAAAGACAGATGCCTCTTATTCACGAGGATGTTATGAGGACTGGGCGTGATGAAGTGTGAACACGGTACAAAAGTAAGTGGGTCAGTTGCTTATTTTTTAATAGATGGGGGAGCATGTTGGCTCTTAGAGGTGATGGACATTGGGAAGGATGGGAGCTCAAGGGGCATCCAGTAGTCTCCTGGACTCCTTCTTTCCCCAACATCCAGCCAATCGGTCCCCCAAGTCTCACTGGTGAAACTTCGCAAATCTCTCAGTGTTCTCCGTGCCTCTCCACCGGCTTAGCTCCTGCCCCAGTTCAGAACTCATCCTCTCCCACAAGACTAGCACACCAAGTCTCCAGTCTACCCCCGACCCAGCCTGAGAGCGACGCCCCACTCCTGCTCAAAATCCCCCTTTGGCTCCCCATCAATCCCAAGAGAAAAGTCAAGCTGCTCAGCATGACATTCAAGGCCCTTCTTCCCCTCCTTCTGGTGCCCTCCTCTCCTCCCAGCCAACAAGTTTAGCCAGACCAGACAAGCCTAGACATGGCTCGGAGACCCACCAGCCCCTCTTCTGTCTTCCTAGAGGCTGTTCCCTTTTCTCACCCGGTAGGCTCCTATGCATGTTTCAGAACACTGCTCTGGTGGCTCCTCCTCTGTGACCCCCAGCAGAGTCTTCTCACTCCCCTAGACCCGACAACCCAACCCTGCACCTCCTTCCGTCTCAGCCCTGAGCACACCGGGGGCTGAATGTCTGTGTCCATCCCCAACCAGGCTGGAGCTCTTAAAGGCCAGAGAATGATTTATATCTTTAACACATACACACACTTCCCATCCTCTTCTCACCCCCTAGACAGGAATGGCCCCCAAGATGGGGACAAACACACTCATCCCCAAAAAACATGCTTCATCCATACCCCACACAACAGCCATAGAGATTTTCTAAAACGTAAATTAAATCATGTCTTTCCCCTGCTCAAAACCTTCCATAGATGCCCAGTGTCCCCAGACAAAGACCAATCTCCAAAGGCTGCAAAAGGAGGCCCTGCACGATTCAGACCCTGTCACACCTCTGGCCTTTGCCCAGGACCTCCTCTGGGGGACTCCCACCTCTCTCTGGAGGCCAGCTCCTCATCCACTGCCAAGGGAGCCTTCCTGGACTTCTCCAGCCACTGCCTTGGATTTCTCTTCCACCTCCCTATTGCCCTCAGAACACAGCTCAAAAATCACAAGGTCAGGGCTTCCCTGGTGACTCAGTGGTTGAGAGTCCGCCTGCCAATGCTGGGAACACGGGTTCGTGCCCCGGTCCGGGAAGATCCCACATGCCGCGGAGCGGCTGGGCCCGTGAGCCATGGCCGCTGAGCCTGCGCGTCCGGAGCCTGTGCTCCGCAACGGGAGAGGCCACAACAGTGAGAGAAGCCCACGTACCGAGAAAAAAAAAAAAAAAAAATCACAAGGTCCTATACCACCTGCTTCCTCCCAACCCTCCAGCCTCTGGCTCATTGTTTGTCTTCTTGGATTCTGTGTCCTAGCATATGGATTTCTAGTTCCTCAAAAGCATCATATCCTCCTGTTTCCAGGCCTTTGCACAGGCTATTCTCCTTACCTGGAATGCCCTTTTGCTCTCTCCTGCACATGCCTCTGGTCTCAGGTATAGCCCAGGCTAAGTCAGATGTCATCTCTGGGATTCCCACTCCCTGGGGGTGGGTTTGTTTCCCCCACTAGACTGGGATCCCAGGAGGGTAGAGATGGGGCCTTT
This sequence comes from Monodon monoceros, assembly GCF_005190385.1. Lineage (NCBI taxonomy): Eukaryota > Metazoa > Chordata > Mammalia > Artiodactyla > Monodontidae > Monodon > Monodon monoceros. The sequence goes on from NW_021703766.1 coordinate 46,913,713, forward strand.
GCACAGGCTGTTCCCGCTTCCTGGAATGACTTTCTCCTCCTCCTGGCTGATTCCTATTGGTCCTTTAGGTCTCAGCTCAGACATCTCCTCCAGGAAGCCTCCTCTGCTCTCTCCCACCCAACAGGTCAGGCACCGCCTCTGGGCTCCCCAGGCCCGTGGGGTTCCTCTATCACAGCCCCTACCACTCTGGACTGGACTGTCTGTTAACATGTTTGCCTCCCCCACTGGATTCCAAGCCCCAAGTCATCGGGGATTGCTGGGGCTGTGGAGGTCTCTGCTATGTCCCAGAGGCAAAGACAATGTCTGGCACATGAATGACTGAAAAAAATGCTTTTATTGAAGTACTTTAAAAAGGACAACACTAATAATCCTACGACCATTTACTGGGCATTTATTATGTGCCAGGCACAGTAAATACCTGTTCTCATTTAAGTCCAACCGCCCTATGAGGGGAATACTATCACTATGCACACTTGCAGGGAGGGAAAGCCGAACCTCAGAGGAAGGAAGCCACCTGCCCAAATTCACAAAGCTAGTAAGAAGTGGAACCCAAATTTGAAGCCAGGTGGTTGGGCTCAGAGCCTGAGTTTCTAACAGCTACTCAGAACACCCCTCACTGATGCTTCTGGCTTGTAATTGTCCATCTGCGTCTGGGTGCAACTCCCCCATCAGACTTCAAGGCCTTCCGAGGCAAGGCCTAGGCTGGCTGCATTTTAGAGCAAAGGGCCTGCACCAGAACCGGTTCTGGGAACACGGTGAGCGGATGCAAGACGGCACAAACGAATAAATTAGCGCACCAGCCAGTGTGTGACCCACACGGCCCCACTCACCCTCGATGAGCCACTCGCAATTGCCATTGACGCTGTAGTTGCCCGCACCATCTGTCACGAAGCCTGGCGCCTCCCGCAGCACTTGCCGCTGTCCCTTGCAGTCCCCTGCCCGGGCCCCAGGTGACAGTGGCCACAGCACGGCAAAAGATAGAGCCAGCGCCGCAGCCAGAGCCCGGCCCAGGGCCATCGCTGCCTCCAGCACTGACCCTTACAGAGGGACGGGTCCTAAAGACCCGGAGAAGCCCCTCCACCCGCTTTGAAGACCTGCAAATGCGACCTCTATAGATGGGACATGGCCTTGTAGACCAGGGAGGTCCAGGAGTCGCTGTCCCCGCGAAGGGAACCGCCGCTGTTGATGGGCTCTGGAAACCGAGGGGTGGGCCCTTATAGACCCATGGAAAAACCTGTAAATGGGGTCGTTACGTACGGGGCAGACCCCTAGGGGCCACGGGAGTCCCTTATAGACATGGGCCCCCATACGCTGGCTGACCCCATAAACGGGCCGCTGCAGGCCGAAATGGACCTTATAGACCACTGGGTCCCCAGTGGGCGAAGGGCTCTACAGCTCGGCGGGGGCCTACATAGAGTGCGGGCCGGGCCTGGCCCGGAAAGTCCTCCGGGAGAGACGCCCCTCCAGCCAGGGGCGGGGCGCGAGCGGGTGCCCAGGGCAGAGTCAGTCTTCAGGGGCTCAGGCCTGGACACCACAGACGAACTCCCTTGCTCACCCACCCGCGCCTCCCTTCCGAGCCGGATGAGCCAGAGCAGAAAGATGAAGGGACGCTCGGGCCAGAGCGGCCCCGGGAAGACCCGCTTGGAGGGCGAGAGGGTGGGGGCCGAGGGGCCGCGATGGGAGGGACTACGGAAAGGAGGCGAGAGTCGCGGAGACGCAGGTCAGAGCTGCCCTGGGAGGACTGCGAAGCACCCAATCCCACCCCTCCACAGAGGGAGACTTCCGGAAACTTCCCCGCCCATTTGTTCCTAAACGCATGCGCAGCAGTGACCTCCTTGGCTAGTGAAGTGAGAATCACACATGCGCAGTGCTAAAATCTTAACCCGAACTCCCGGCGCAGGTGGCTGAGCGAACCGTCGGCCACTGGAGGGCGCCTCTACCTCTAACTGGGGAAGAGAAGGTAAAAATAAAGAAGCCGTACAATAAGAGGACTCTGCTAGATGATGATTCATATTTTCAGGGCTCCCAGATTCTGGGTCAACAAAAGGTCAGGTTATGCAGGCCCCTCCCAAGATACCATCTCACAGTTGGGCGCACTGTGGTCCCGAGCCTGGAACGGTTCTTGCTCAGCCCCGTCTCTGGGCACTGTCAAGGTGTAGAAGAGCCCATCTTAAAGATAAAAACTCAACGAATCCTCTTTATTTTGGCAAGAAGGGGAAAAAAGTCTTTCTGCCAAGGACCTGAGGGAGGGCCTTCGGGATGGAGATAGGGTGAACAGAGTACGGGTGCTAGGTCACAGAGATCCCAAGGGAAGGTATGAGTCGAGACTAGCTTCACAACATCCGTCCCGGGAGCGGTGGCTCGGGGTCGCGGAGTCCTGGAGAGTCACAGGCAGGGTCCCGGCGATCGTCACTGGTTTTCCGGGGTCCGGCGGGGTCAGAGGTCTCGGAGGGGGCCAGGGGGCCGGAGGTCACGGAACAGCGGGAGCCCAGAATCCGGTGCCGCTCGGGGCAGGGGCTGAGGGAGGGGACGGGGAGAGCGGCTCCCGCGGGACCGTTTGGCACAAGAGTCGGGGGAAGGGTCGGGAGCGGGACACTACGCACCCCTACCTGGGCGCGCGGGGTGGGGAGGTTTGGGAAGGCCGGGGTTGGCAGAGCCCTGGGGCCGGGATAGAGCGGGGATCCGGAGCCCGGCCGGGGCCCGGCGCGCGGCCCATGGGGCAGGCGTGGGCAGGGGTGCTCAGACCGGGGGTGCGGTGCCCCCGGCCGTGTGCATGCTGAAGTATTCGGTGAAGCCGGTGTGCGGCGCCGCTGTCTGGGGCACGAGCGGCTGGTAGGGTGGCGTCGGGCCATCCCAGCTCGGGTCGGCCGCCTTGGGGAACCGAGAGGAAGGGGGCGGGGAGGCCGCGCCCCGCTCGGCCATGGTCACCACGCGGCCCCTCGGGGCCACCGCCGCCGCCACCGCTGTCTCCTCCACCTGCTTCCCGGCCTGGGAGGGGGGTCAGGGTCAGAGGCCGTCCAGGACCCACGGGGGGCAAATGCGGCCCCGAAGGCCCGTCCCTCTTCCCCCGATGATCCCCCCTCCCGAGGTGTGGGCGCAGGTGTCAGTCAGGGGCGCCTGGACAGTGGGGCCAGGTACTCAAGGGGCGGCGTCGGGGTGCGCCGGGCGAACTCCGGCGGCGGCCGGGGAGGCGGGGGAGAACCGCGGAAGGCCGCCGGCGGCGGGGGCACCGCGCGGGGTGTCCGAGGGGGCGTACGCAACAGCGCCAGGACCCAGTCCGGCAAGGTGGGCGCGGGCGCCGGGGGATGGTCGCGGCGCGGCGTTGGGGCGCTGGGGGTGCGAAAGGCAGGGGGTGGGCTCAGGCGCCTGGAAGTGGAGGGCGGTGGAGGGGCCGGGAGCGGGGTCAAGTACTCCAGGGGCGGCGCCAGCAGCTCCTCCGGCGCCGGGGCCGCGGGGCTTACGCAGGAGGTGGGCGGGGGGATGGAGAAGAGCTCCGTGAAGTTGGGCACCGAGTCGCTGATGAACGTCACGTTCCCGTAGACGTGTTCCGGGAAGGTCTTGTCTGCGGATTGGCTTCCTCCGGGGCCTGGGGCTCCGGCCGAGGCGATCTGCGACGTGCGCACGTGGTACGGGAAGTTCTTGTTGGCCGCCGAAGGGCGTGTCATGATCTGGGGCGAAGGGCAGGCGCAGGTTGGAGAAGGACTGTCCAGGCCTCAGGCTGCCTCCATAAACATGAGGCCCTGAGGATTCCCCTTCACTTGACATCCCCGCTTCCCTGAAACCCTTCGACTGGATTAGGCGCCTCCTCTGAGCTCTCGCAGTACCCTGGCCTCTAACCTTTCCCGTCCATCACAACTCTTGCTACTCTGCCGATGCTTCCTCCATCAGAGCCCTGGTCAGCCAGTTGTCACTGGATGGTTAAGCTTCAGCACCCTACTCTGTCTAGTGTGATAGCTACTAGTTATATGTGGCTACTTAAGTTCAAATTAATCAAAATTAAACGGAAACTTTCATTTCTCAGTCACACTAGCCACATTTAAGCGCGCCATAGCCGCATGTGGTTAGCAGCTATCATGTGGGACAGCACAGATTGCAGAATATTTTCATAAACACAGGAAGTTCAACTGGACAGCAACTGACAGACTCCAGAATGTTAGCTCCAGGAGGGCAGGTACTTGACTGTTCTCTTCCCTGCTGAATCCCCAATACCTTTAGAACAGTGCCTGACACATACAAGCTCTCAAGAAATATTGGTTGAATGCAGAGATGTCTCCTGAATTAGCTGGCAGGCCATGAGGGCAGGGACCGGGTGTGACCCTAGCACTGCAACACGGGAGCCCAGCACAGTCCCTCTAAGGTAGTTGCTGAATAAGTGAACAAGGAGCTGAAACCGAAGAACAGTAGAGTGCCAGAGGTGGAGCTGTGCTGAGCTAACACGCGCATTTTTAGGAAGGAAACTGGTTGAAGGTTAAGTATAACAGAAAGGGCACCCCACCTCCCAGCCCAACAGCTCACTGAGTGTGGGATCTGGGACACATTGATTAAACTCCCAGGGCCTCACTGCAGAAAAGGGGTTACAGTGCCTACTTGGAAAGATGAAGAGAGGGTGGAAATGAAAACCACTGGTGCAGAGCCTGGCACATGGTGGGTTCTCAGCATTTCTCCTCTCTCTGTCTCTTTGTGACTTCCTGGAACAGAGCCTCAAGAGGGACTGTCCCGGGAAAGTGAGTCTGTACCTAAGGTTCTAGGGTAGAACATGCGGGACCTGGCCCCCTCCGTCAGTGGCCCAGTATATTCCCTGCAAAGAATACATGGTGGACCCCTTGAGTCAGGAGGCGGGGTCTTCAGCAATGCCTATTTCCCTGTGTGATTCCTTCTTATGCCAGATCTTGTGGTCTGCTGGAGAAGGATTGGGTTCAAAGTCCCCCTGCCCCCCACCACCAAAGGCCATGGAGCCTGGCAGGTCACCTCCCTTCTCTGGGCTTTAGCTTCCCCTCTCTGTATAGTGGGTTCAGTGACGGTTATCCATCCTGTCTGGGGTTGCTCTGCCATTTAAACAAGAGGACGAAATAAATGCACGTGAGTGTTCCCAACATGAAACAGAGGCTGGTTTGAGACAGGTGTCCGTTGAATGGTGGATGGATGGATGGATGGATAGATGGATAGAAGAACTATCAGCCAGAAGGCCAGATAGGATGTAAACCAAGGCAAAGAAGAGGTTTGGTGCTCAAACCCTCTGCTGCCGTTCAGATTTAGGCCCCCTGAAGCCCCAGCCTGACCCAGCCCAGTTGCTTCTTCCTGTGATAGAGCAGCAGAGATGGAAGAATGGGGGGCGGGGAGAGACCAAGGGGCTTAGGGAAGGCAGTGGGGATACAGAAGGGAAGAGTGAGAGTCTAGGGACACAGGGTCAGGATGGAAATGGGGAGGGGGGCAAAGAAAGAGGGTGGGGTTGGGGGAAGAGGCCAGGACACAAAAGTGGGAGAGAGGAATAGAAGAGGGTGGACTCTGGGGGATACAGTGGAATAGCCTGCCAGAACCCAGCAGGCTCTCAGTAAGTGTCTATTGAATGACTAAAGGGATGAAGTGAAGGAAATGGATCAAGAGCTCAGAACAGAAGGTTCAGGCAGCTCAGGCGTGGAGAGCCTCATGCATCCTCCACCCATTGGTTTCCCATCCCCAACTGGATGCCCAGCCTCACCAGGAACACGCCGTGGGCATACAAATGGATCCCCAGCTGGATGCCATTGACAATCTTCTCCCGGGCCCACTTGGGGATCCCAAAGTTGGCGATCAGGGCCATGACCGGAACTGCAAAGAACCTGAAGGGGAGGTATTGGGTCTGTAGAGTCACTGGCCCTGCCTTCCACCCCACCCCATGGCCCCAAATACCCTGCTATGCACACACATAGGTCCCAAGTGGGTCCCAAACGGGAGGGAAGCCAGTGTGACCTTCAGAAGCCAGAGGTTAAAAGGAGACAGGAATCCCACTGGCATGGGAAATTTGGGAGGGGGGGCAAGGAGTAGGTTGAATTTAACTCAGTTCTATCCCACCCCAATCCTGGCACCTGATAGGAAATCTATAGATGTTTGATGAATGAATTAACATATGATAAAAACAATTAAAGACTTACTGCATGCCAGACCTGTTTCTAAGCATTTCACATATACACGCTCATCTAACTCTCACAGTGACTCTATAAGGCAGGTACAACTTCCATCCCCATTAAACAGGTGAGGAAACCGAGGCAGAGAGAATTTAATTGACTTGTATAAGGTCACACAGTTTACAAGCTTTAGAACTGGGTCTAAACCCAGGCAATCTGGCTTAGAGTCCATCTACTTCACTGCTGTGTTATGTTGAATAAAAAATATCACAACTAGCTTTTATTGGACATTTCCTATGTGCCGGACTCGAAGCCCTCATCTGTTGCCCTATGCATACTCAAGATAGCCCTTTGCAGGAGATACCCCTGACAGCCTTTCTTTATGGGCAAGTAACCTGAGGCACTCTTTTTTTCACTATGGGAAAGTAATTATTTCCAGGTTACAAAGTGAGTAAGTGGCAGACTCCGGTGACAGCTGCCTAACTTGAAAGCCCGTCTGCCTCCAAGAGGAGGGTTTGAGTTGGGAAGAGCCATTTCTGAGAAGCCAGGGAAGGCAGGGACAGGTTGGGGCCCCAGCACGTCTCACCAGAGGGTGTAGGCAGCAAAGAAGGGCACATAAAAGGGCTGCTTCTCTGGGAAGTGGCGCAAGGAGATGAGCACGGCATAGCAGAACCACACGTAAGCTGCCACCTGTAGCCCGATGAGCCCGTAGCCCGCTGGCGACTCATACGTGTACAGTACCTGGCCCGGGTCAAAGAACTGGACCCAAGGGAGAAGGCTGGTCATAGCCCTGGCCTCCAACCCTCCACACAGGGACCCCAGACCCCACCCTCAGGTACCCAAGGGGCAGAGGTACTTGGTCAGGACAGAAGCAGCAGGAGAATGAGTGATAGAGATGAAAGCATATAGAAGTAGAGAGAGAGGGCGAAAAGATAGAGAATATATCTGCTACCATGGGCCCAACACAGGGGGCTAAACAGCACCATGTGTAAGCTTTTCCATTTGCATCAACTTGATGAAATAGGTCTTATTTTCACCCCACTTCACAGAAGGGGAAACTGAAGCTAAGCAGGAAGACTTTCGGCCAAAGTCAAGGTGATATAAAGCCTTAGAGAAGTCCCCTGGGGTAGGTAAGATCCTCCTAATTTTACAGAAGAGGAAACAGGCCCAGAGAGGGGGGCCATCAGCCAAGGTTAGCCAGCTGGGAAGTGGGAGAACCAGAGCGGAATCCAGGTCTGTGTGACTCCCGAACTTAATCACGACACTGAGCATTAAATGTGACAGACAGTGAGAGACAGAGGGAGGAGGAAGAGAGCTACTCTGAGATGGTGAAGAGGGGAGGAATGCACTTAGACAGATGGGAAGGCGGAAAACCACAGAGTGGGAGAGAGAGAGCCAGGAAGAGCGCGATGTGGGGAAGGGCTAGCAGACAGGTGGAAGAGGCCACCAAAAGCTTTGAAGGGCGAGGACGATGGGGCAGAGCCTGAGCAGTGGCAGGCAGGACTCACCTTGGCCTCATAGATGAGCAGCACCATGTGCGTGAGGGTGTACAGGGTCATGTAGACAGACAACTTCACCGAGCCCGAGTGACTGATGCGGCCCCTGGCGGCAGGCCGTGAGGGGGGACAGCAGGGGTGGGGGCCGTCAAGAGAGGAGGGGGCAGCCACCCCCCCACCCCAACCTCTGCCCTGCTCCCTAGCCCAGCCACCACCCCCCCGACAGTGGTCCCTCCCGCCCCAGCCTGGGCACCGTGTCACCGTGAATCCCTTCCCCAGAAGGATGAGCATCAGCAGGAAGATGAGGAAGCTGGAGGAGAAGAGCAGCTTGGCTGGTAGGAGGGAGAAGAGAGGGCAGCTCAGACACAGGGCTCAAATTGCAGAGGAGCCCCAGCACCCTCCCGGGTCCACTTCATTCTCACCCAAGATCTTCAGACTCTCATTGCTAATGCCATCAGTGGCATATTGGCCCCAGTAGATGCAGAAGAACAGGAGGCTCAGGACTGAGGGGAGGATGGGCAGAGAGAGGAAAGGACAGAAAGCAGCTTTAGGGCATCACTGTTCCCTAACACTATGATCCAGATGACCAAAACCCTTTCTTCACCCCCATCAGGATTCTAGACCCTTTATTCTCGCTGACCTCCTAGGAAACTCTGGAGTCCAGGCCCCAGACCCCTCCTCCCTCTGACCCAGGAGTCCAGGCCCCCAGCCCCTCCTCTCCCAGGGCCCAGGAGTCCAGGTCCCCAGCCCCTCCTTGCTTAGGCCCAGGTATGTGAGTCCTAAGGCCCTCCTCCCACAGAACTCAAATTGCAATAATCTAAAGCTCACCCTCCACTCCTGCTGCAGCCATGAACATCTTATAAGTCGTGTGGAGCAACTGACGACCTTTCAGCAAATCTGGAAGGAGGATAGGGGAAGGCTGTACACAGCAGGAAGGGAGAGCAGCTCATCTCCTCCAACCTGGTTTCCCCTCCCCCATCTCTCCCCCACACCCCATGTGCTGGACTCACATCCAAAGTAACAGGAGAGGAAGAAGATGAGGATGAAGACGAGAAGGAAAGTCACATCTGTCTCCAGGATCCCTGCCAGTTTGGTGGAAGGAGGAAACCATGCAGTCAGGATGGGTGTCCCTCAACAGGCTCCCAGCTCTGGGCTCCCACAAAAGATCCTGGATCCCCATATGCTCACCAAACTCATCAGCAGAGAAATGCCGTGTCCAGAAGGACTTGCCATTGGTGAGGACCATCTCATACTCCAGCTGCAGCCCATCTCCCTGTGGGGAGTGTGGAGGCCTAAGGGGGGCCCTGGGCAGGGAGGGGGTCGGCAGGAAGGCAAGGAGGAGAAGGCAGGCCCCGGTGGCCGGCCCAGCCCCTTACCCCACACTTGCTGAGTGCAATGTACCACCACCTTTCACGCACTGAGCGGAAGCTGCGGCCGCTAGAGCAGCTCAGGTAGCGTATTCCCTCCTCTGACACCACCTGGGGAGGAGCAAGAAGGCTGAAGCCTGCCTGTGCCTCTCCCTGGCCCTTGACCTCCAGCACCTGCCCATTCTCCCAGACTGGGCCCATACCTGACAGCCTGACCAGGCATACTGGGTGGTGAGGTTGATGACCTGGTTGTTCTCTGGCCTGATCACTGACTCCTTGGCCAGGCAGTCCTAGGGGAGGCAGGGCCATGGTCACTCCTTGGCTAGCTTCGACCTTATCCCTCCTCCCCTACACCCTCCTCACAGACTTCACCTTGTCCCCTGCCTTGTACACGGCTGGCCACTGGGATGGGTCGTCGAAATAGAGGAGGATGTTCTGACAGCACTTGGCCTGCAGACCCAAAGATTTGGGGGGTTGGGGGAGCATAGGGAGCTGGGGTAACCCTTGCCTTGGGAAGCCAAGGGAGCATCCAGCCTTAGCATGGTGAGTGCTTGGGGAAGGCTCACCTCAGGGTATCGGAAACGGAAGTCCAGTCGGCCGTAATCCGAGAGGAAGCAAAATCTCGTCAGGAACACCCAGTCCTGGAAAAGGGGCCCACTCAGACCCTCTTCTGAGTCCCTTGAGAACTCTCGACTCCACAGACACCCCCCCAACTTTTCTTCCCTACCCTGGAATACCTGGTTTCCCAAGAAGCATAAGGGGACCAAGTCACCTCCAAAATTCTTCTGTGATCCTTTCACCTTGGTTCCAGGATTCCTCCTTCAGATGCCCCCACCCCCAAGTTTCTTCGCCTCCTTTCAAACACTTCTCCCATTTGCCAGGTGCCTGAGAAAGACCCTGGAGGGCCAGATCCCCATCCTGGACACCTTGCATCAGGGATACCGTCCCACTGGCTTTCCTCTAATTATCCACACACGCCCTCACGGTGGTCTCAGAGACCACCAGGTGCTGGGGAGTATTCCAAACGGCCCTCTCCTGGTCCTGAACAGGAGTGTGAACTCGGGCTCAATGCGCAGTGAAAAGTGCTGTCCCTTCAGCACCACCTCGGCGTCCCCCACCCCCACCCCAAACTCCGACTCTCCCAACCCGGCCCCCCTCCTCGCCCAACTCTGACCTCAATGTCCCTCCTACAATCTCCGAGTCTCCCCTCGACCCAATGGCCCCCCCCAGCCTCAACCCAGACCCAGCCCCGCACTGTGCCTGCCCACCTCCCACCCCACCCCCCGCGCAGCACTGAGAGACCGCCCGGGAGAGGCGGCAGGGGGCGGGGCGGGACCTGCCCCCTCCCTTCCCTCTTGTCCCTCGGGGGCCCGGCGGGTGGCAGGGGAGAGCCCGGCGCGCTCACCTCCTTGGAGCTGAGGTTGCCCCTCACATACTTGGCCCGGGCGCGGGGGGGCAGTGGCAGCAGCAGGAGTAGCAGCGGCGGCAGCAGCAGGCGGCGCAGAGCGGGCGCGCGCGGGGGCTCCATTCCACCCGCTCCGGCCCCAGCTCGGGCTCCGCTCCGGCTCCCACTCCGGCCCGGCGACGGCGGCGAGAGCGCGCGGGCCGGCTGGCGCGCGCCCCCGATTAAAGGGGCCGCCGGGAGCCGCGTTCCCTGCCCCCTCCTCCAGGATGACCCGGCCTGGACCCTTCCCAATCCCCGTGGGAGGGGACGCCCCTTTCCCGTCCTCTCCACGCCTCCGCAGCCTCAGTCCTCCCCTCTGGGAATCTCCTTGGTACCTCCAGCTCCCCGTGTCCTAAAGTGAACTCACATTCCCCCAAGCCAAGTATCCCCCTCCAGACTGCCATCTCAGGATGGCCCACAACCCCCAGGCCCCAGCTCTGTCCTGACCTCCCCCCAGTTTAGTCCCCAAACTGCTCTTTGACTGCCCATCCCCGCCCCCATAACAGCCATCACCATCTGTGACCATCACAAATTCCACGCACTCTGTGAAGTGCCTACAGAGACACAGAGGCACAGAGCAGGCAAACCACTTGTTCTGGGTCACACAGCTCCGAGGTGGCAGAGAGCCTTCAGCCACAACCACTACACCCTGCTGCCTGACCCTGCCCTGTCACTGCTTACCAGGGTCTGAAACCAGCTGCTGTGAGGCAGAAGAGGTGGTATTGTGAGAAACCCACAAGCAAACTCTGAAATCAATTTCTTGGGCTCAAATCCCAGCATTGCCACTTCCTTCCCATAAAACCTCAGCCAAGTCACAGCTGTGTGACCTCCCAGTCCAGTCCCCTACACCCTGGTACTGACTTTATGGTTTCCCTGTGGGCAATGGGGAGCCCTGGAAAAGCTTTACAGAGTACAGTCCAAGCCCCTCAGCTTCATTTTCCTGATCAGATTCCAACACGTTTCCAGCTTCATCCCTCCCCCTCCACTGCAGAAAATCTGCTGCTCCTCAAAATATCATTTTAAAAAGCTTTCTAAGTCAGGAGGCCAAGCAGGAAACGTAAATGTGTGAAATGCTTTCAAAGGAGAGTGTGGACCCCACAAAAAAGGAGCCTCTGCTACTTGGCTTCAGCCAGTTGTTAACAGGAGGGATAGTAGGTCTGCTGCCAGGTTTCTTTCCTTCCTCCTTCCCTCCCTCTCCTCGCCTCTCTCCCTCCGTCCCTCCTTCCCTCCTTCCTTCCTTCTCTCCTTCCTTTCTCCTTCCTTTCTTTCTCTTTCCTTTCTTTCTTTTTTTATTTTGAGAGAGAAGCCAGAATTTTTTTTTTATTCAAATCAAGCACACTGGTTTGTAACAGTACATAACTGATTCTAAAATGTTAAATATACTGTAGCCCAAAGAGAAAAGTCTGTCGCCATATCCAGGCCTCATGTGCCATTCCTGCCCGGATCCTGCACACACACTGTTCCTGTGCCCACCAGACCAGAAGCCTCTCATAGGCAGAGCCCAGACGTGACTCACTCTAGATCCCAGCATGGCCTAGGGATATAGGGTGAATGAAAATGGTCCCACATCCCCTATTTGCCCTCCACCAGGCCTTGCACATGCTGTTCCACAGAAGAGCATCTCTAGATTGCCTGAAATATTCTTTTCCTTCTCTACTAGCAAGTTTCTACCAAACTTAAAAAATACAAGGGTCTTATGTCAACTCCCTCATCAGCAGGGCAGAGTCATGACTCCCTCCTTGGACTCCCTCAGCCCCTGCACCTCTCTCTCTCCCAGATGCAACCACTAGGGCTGAAACTGTCTGTGTTCACCACTGTAGTGGGAGTCCCCTGGGGACACAGCCTCAGTCTCACTCACTCTGGAGCCCCAGCATTATCAGAGCTCAGAGTTGAACACATAATTGGCCTCAGTGGGTGGATGTGTTAGACTGACTGAAGGCCCCTGGGCCTTAGGAAGGCGACAAGTGACAGTACCTTCCTCTCCACCCTGGACCCAGAACTCAGAGCTAGGAAAAGCTGCTCTCCTGGGCCAGCCACTCACTAAAAACCAAGCGGATCATGAGGAAGGTACTTTATTGAAGTGATCAGAGTATGGGATTCCTTCCCCCAACCCGGCCTCAGCCTGCTCAGTACAGCCTCATGGGTGGAAAGCACCAGGCCTCTGGGCTGCTCTGGGCCACCACCCAGGAGAGGCTGGGCAGTGGGGCAGGGGGGCTGGGGCTCCAGTCCAGGGCAGAGGTTCGGGACAACAAGGGTGATGGTGGCTGAGGCAGGGGTTGTGGTGGGCCAATCCCCCAGGGCCGGGGAGGGGGAGGTGTGTCTACCAGCCAGATGCTTTTCAGCAGATCAAAGGCTGTTGGGGGGCCGCAGGCCGCCCCAGATGGCGAAGGCAACGAGGACAATGGGGGTGGCCAGGGACCTTCAGGTGGTGCCAGGTTCACCGGGTACACAATAGGAGTGCCGGAGGTGTGAGGCACGGCGAAGGTGAGCTCCTTTGTCCCCTCTCGCCTCCTCTGCCTCCCCTCCCCTGGGGCCTCCTCAGGGCTGTTGATCCAGGAGGATGTCATCCTTTGTCTCTCAGGGCCCCTAGGCTTGGTCCCTGGCACAGAGGAAAGAAGCATGGGGCACAGCTGAGATAGAGCAGACAAAAGAAAAGGAAGCTCAGGGGGCAGGAGGTGAGCTCACCTGGCAAGTGTGGCTGGCAGCCCCGGAGCACCAGAGTAAGGTCAGGCACACAGCCATGGCAGGCCTGTAAGGTGCCCACGATGGCATCCCTGGCCTCTTGTGCTAGGTTCCTCCTCGGGAAGGCCTGTGGCAGAATCAGCTGGCATTTCAGCTCCCCCAGCAGCTGCCCCAAGCCAGGGAGCTGGGGGGGACTGGGTGGGCCTGGGCCCGAGGCTCCTGGCACTTGGTTTTCCTTGCCCCTTGACGGTGGGGCTGGTTCTTGGGCCCTGCCTGGGCTTGGGGAGGACTTGGTGGGGAGTGCAGGGGTGCCTGACTCTAGGGACCCACTGCTAAGCAGCCGTGCCACGTCCAGAGATTTCACCTCGTGGCTGAAGAGGCCCCGGTGCTCCCGGCTCAGGCGCCCCTGGGTTATGACCACGAGCTTGGGGGCAGCAGGTGCCACAGAATTCCGGAGAACCACATGTGGATCCCGACTGGCCACGGCAGGATCCTGATGGGCCAATGACCGGCGACTGCCCACCAGGGCCTCATTACGCTCCCGCCTGGTCTTCCGACGGCGGACACGACCAGGTTTCTCAGGCTGCTGGAAAGTCTTGAGGGCTGGCCCCCTGGGGTCCATGGTGCCCTGGAAGATAAAAGACAGGGTGGTTGGGCTTCCCTGGTGGCGCAGTGGTTAAGAATCCGCCTGCCAATGCAGGGGACACGGGTTCGAGCCCTGGTGCGGGAAGATCCCACATGCCGTGGAGCAACTAAGCCCGTGTGCCACAACTACTGAAGCCCGCGCACCTAGAGCCCGTGCTCCACAAGGAGAGAAGCCACCGCAATGAGAAGCCTGTGCACCGTAACCAAGAGTAGCCCCCGCTCGCCACAACTAGAGAAAGCCCGCACGTAGCAAAGAAGACCCAACGCAGACAAAAATAAATAAATAAAATCAATTAAAAAAAAAAAAAAAAAAGACAGGGTGGTCATCAGCATACAGATAACTCAAAGACCTAGAAGTGAGTAGTGAGAAGAGATGGTTTGGGGTGAGCTGGGAGTACTATTTAGAGACACAAGATGAGACAAAGGGATTGGTAGAGAGCAACTGGAAAAGGCTTGGTCAAGGTAAGGTCAGAAAAGAAGGCAGGGTCATAGGAGTAGGATGAGGTCAAGGGAGTCATGCTGAACGGGAAGATTTATCAGGGGATAGAGAAAGGGTTAGAGAGAACAGGGATATGAAGAAATAGCTAAAAAATGGGGGATGGGAAAGGGATCATGATATCGGCGGGATCTGGTGAACCAGAAAGGGACTTTGGACAGACGAGAAATCCAGGGGTAAAGGAGGTACTGGAGAATGTAGAAAGTGGAGAGAGATGGTAGAGAGAGAAAGGCAGGAAAGAAAATGGAAGTTGGAGAAACAGAGAATTACTCGGGAGGGCAGAAAGGGCAACAGAGGAGCTATCAGGGACAGGGACCTGGTCATAGAAGGGGGTAGGAAACAAGGCTGCGTGGGGCAGATGAGGTAGGGAAGGGAGTACGGTTGGTGGGGGCAGGGAAGGGGAAGGGCCCCTCACCTTCTCCTGTCCCCAACGAACCCCGCCCCCCCACCCGCCCACTCCACGTGGCTGTGGGGTACAATGGCTTATTTTCGGCGGTGACCCTAGCTCTCAACGTGCCTGATACTCTTCCGGGTCTCGCACCGGGCCTCGTGCAAGCACGCATGCGCGTGCCCCTCCCACGCCCTTTGGCTCCCCACCCCCACCCCAAGAGGCACAGGCCCAGGGGCACGTGCCAGGGGCCCAGAGTGCAGGTTATAGCCCCGCCCCTCCCGACCTCACATTCGGAAACCTCTTTCATTTGTCCTTAGGCACCTCCTATCCACCAATTGGCTGTGAGGTCCACTAGGCCCGCCCCCTTCCTCAATGCTGATTGGTTTAGACATCTATCGCGGACTTTCCCTCTGGAGCTCGGAGATGTAGGCGAAGCCAAGGGGGAGAAGGGCTACGGTAGCCCTACACACAGCCAGTCTCCAAGCAGTCACAGGCTTTATCCCTAGAGAGTCAGTATGGTGTCGTCATTTAGAACTAGGCTCCAGACCTACACTACCTAGGTTCAAATGCCCAGGCACATTTGAGCTCTGTGACCTCGGAAAAGTATGTAACTGCTCAGAGCTTCAGTTTCCTAATCTGTAAAATGGAGTTGGTATCTTCTCCTTCTTATAACTGCTGTAAGTATGAAATGAGCCAACATACAATTTGAAAACAGCGCTTGGTGAATGGATGCCTGTAAATTTTGTTTCTTACTACACTTGTCCCCTAAGACTTTTTTTTTTTTTTTTTGGCCGCGTGGCTTGCGGGATCTCAGTTTCCTGACCAGGGATTGGACCCCGGCCCACAGCAGTGAAAGCCCAGAATCCTAACCACTAGGCCACCAAAATCAAGGTATGCCGGGGTATTCCCCATACCCTAATAAGCTATATTCTGTATTACCTGGTAATGTTGCTTGCCCAACCTTCACTATCTTTCAAAGCCGAACTCCTTAGATACTACTCCTTCTAGGAAATCCCTCACCCTGAGTCCTTCTCTTTCTTCTCCCACAGAGGTCCCCTGTGCATTCCTTAATCACAACCTTGATCGCTCCCTCAGCTTTGTGTCTGGATCTGCCTCCCCCAACACGCTGGGACAAGGCCAGGATCTGACCCATTCCTTTAATACTCATTCAGCAAGTACGTGTGAACAGCCATAGATAGTACTTCGTATTAATACTGTGAGTCAGGCCCTGTTCCAGGCAAGTGGATTGAGGCAAAACACAAACACAATAAATAAGATTCATCTCTGTATCTCAGTATCAACCTACCTAGAAGGAATGAATAGATAGGAAGATCCCATCTGGGAGTGGAGCTACAGGAATATGAGCAGGACTTTGAGGGTGGTGTGGAACCCCCACCTGGTCCCCCAGAACAGGGAGATCTGGGAAGACTTGAGGACTGAGATTAATTTGGGGCAGGAGGTGGGGGGCAGCGACCTTAGGTGGCCTTGGCTGTGGATGTAGGTTTTGGAGCTCAGACACACCCAACTGAAGTTGTTGGTCAGCCATACGTTTAGGGAGGGGAGCAGAGGCCACAGATCTGTAAGATGAGCTGCGCGGGAGGGGCTCCAGGCTGGACTTGGGCCTTGCAGCATCTCTAATTTCCTTTATCTTTCTGCATCTTCTACTACCCTCTTTGCAGGGTAATGTCTGTAATGCAAAGACATATAGTTTAGAAATTATGCCACAAAAACTGGCATAATTTGAGCAGGGGAGGCCCATGAGCAGATAGGCTCACTAAAGTCCTGGCACTGCCTTGGCGTGAGTGTCTCCTTACAGCTGAGCCTCTAATTTTCACATTTCCATCTTCCTTTTCTCTCCCCCACGTCAGAAGAAAATGGGAGCGTCCCTTCCTTGCCAGGTGCGTTTGAGCCACCCCCTCAAAGATCCAAGCATGGACTCGTCCACTCACTCCCCTACCACCACGTGAATCAGACACACAGACACAGACACACACCCCCACACACACACAGTAGGTGGTTCCTTCCCCACATTTCTCGCCCTACAGCAAATGGTTTCTTCCCACGAGGAAGGGCGCTAGATTTTCCCCACTCTGCTTTCACGGTAGGGTGGTTTCTCCCTCCTCCCCTCCACGGGTACTGGATGGTCTCGCCTCCCCCCACGCCCCGTGCCGCCGCCGCTGCCGGAGAGTGAGCGGCCCGGGCAGGAAGCGCCGGACGAGCCCACTGCGCGGCCGCCGTGGGGGAAGCAAGGCCAATTCCTCTAAGTGAAGGTTTTCGCCCCGGAGAGGAGGCGGCGCCCGGGATCGGCCGCGCCCTCCGCTAGAGTGCGGGCTTCGGGACAGTCCATTGTTGCTGAGGGGTAGGGGTGGGCGTGGCGGCGCCGCCTCCTCCAGGAACACTCCCCGGCTGACCGCGCTTGCTTGTCCTGCTGGAGCCGCGGCGCCAAGATGAGCGGAGAAGAGAACCCAGCCAGCAAGCCCACGCCGGTGCAGGACGTGCAGGGCGACGGGCGCTGGATGTCCCTGGTGAGCGACCCCGTCCGCGATACTCTGGAGTCCGGGGCTGGGGGCGGGGGGTGGGGGGTGGGGGGGAAGGCTCTGAGAGAGTAGCT
Organism: Monodon monoceros; assembly: GCF_005190385.1. Taxonomy (NCBI): domain Eukaryota; kingdom Metazoa; phylum Chordata; class Mammalia; order Artiodactyla; family Monodontidae; genus Monodon; species Monodon monoceros. Next base: position 46,930,949 of record NW_021703766.1, read on the forward strand.
GGTTTGCGCCGCTCTCATTACGAGATTGGGAAACTGAGGGCAGTTGGCGTGGTGCCGCCTAAGAAAGCGGGGCGGGGCGGGCCCAGCAGCGTGCGTGCCATTGACTCCCCCTTTACGTCCCCAAAGCACCATCGGTTCGTAGCCGACAGCAAAGATAAAGAACCCGAAGTCGTCTTCATCGGGGACTCCTTAGTCCAGCTAATGCACCAGTGCGAGGTGAGGCCCGTCCCTCTCTTCCTGCCCCACCCAGGCCTGTGCCCTCACTGACAGACCTGGACCAGAGCCCAGACCAGGCGGTGTATGGGGTACCCGAAATAGCCTCAGGTAACGCCGGGCACCCAGAATCTCAGTATAATGTGCCACATTCTACTGAGAAGGAAGTGTGTGTCCTGGCTTTGTCGTACTGGGTCTGTGTATAGTGAGACTTAAAATGAGGCTTCGTGCAAGACTGCCTAGGATGAGGCTCTTTGTTTGCTTAAACTAGTGCCCAGCCCTAATGGATTTCCACAGAGCTATAGTTATTCCCACAAAGTGAAGGTCAACGGTAATAGGTCTCTACTAAGGGGGCTCAATTATGATATCTTTCCATTAAGCGACGTTAAACCATGGCTCTCCTCAAAGTGAGGTTCAACTGGAAAGCTGCTGGTTCGATGCCTGGCTCAAGTAGAATAGGCTTCCGTGAAGGGAGTCCTGCTTCCATGGGGTTTTGTGGAAGTGAGACTATAATGGGTTTGCGTCAAGTGAGGTTTGACCATATTGGGGTTTGCTCGAGGTGAGATTTAACCAGACTGTTTCCGTAAAGCAAGGCTCTTCCATGATGACATTTGGTTAACCTTTGGATAGAGAGTGGTGGTCCCTGCTGACAGTGCCCCTGTGCCCACACCACTTCTTGCCCACAGATCTGGCGGGAGCTCTTTTCCCCTCTTCATGCACTTAACTTTGGCATTGGCGGTGACAACACGCAGCACGTGCTGTGGCGTCTGGAGAACGGGGAGCTGGAACACATCCGGCCCAAGGTGAGCAGGGCTTGGGTGGGCAGCTAGAGCACCCTTAGCCTGCCCCCTCACCACTGCTTCATGCCTCTCTTTCCACAGATTGTGGTGGTCTGGGTGGGTACCAATAACCACGGGCACACCGCAGAGCAGGTGGCTGGAGGCATCAAGGCCATCGTGCAACTGGTGAACCAGCGGCAGCCCCAGGCCCGGGTCGTGGTGCTGGTGAGAGAGTGGGAGGGTGGGAAAGGAAGAACGGCAGTGTTCTGGGACCCCTTCACGTGTAGCCACAGCTGCACGGTTCTGGGCAGCTTAGCACAGAGCAGTGGTTGAAGGCAGAATCTCATGTTGAAGCTTGCTACGCCCATCAGAGGGGCTGTGGTTAAGGACATGTTCAGGGACCAGTTAGCCCCTTTTGCCCAAGAGACTGCTAGAGATTCTCGGGGTGTTGAGAAATTCAAGACACTTAAATAGCCAAAAGTTATCAGGCATTCCCAGGGTTAATCTTGCCTCCATCACTTCTAGAAGGTCTCACTTCTAGAAGGTCTCACTTCTAGAATAAGGTCTCAGACCATCATCTTTCCATCCCTAGTGCATTCTGCAGCTGGGGACTTACTGGTGGGGGGTGGGGGACAGTTTGGCACAGGGAACAGGATACCCAGAGGCTGGTAGGATGCCTCCTCACAACTCTTCCTGCCTTCCTCAGGGCCTGCTTCCTCGGGGCCAGCACCCCAACCCACTTCGCGAGAAAAACCGACAGGTGAATGAGCTGGTACGGGCAGCACTGGCTGGCCACCCACGGGCGCACTTCCTGGATGCAGACCCTGGCTTTGTGCACTCAGATGGTACCATAAGCCACCATGACATGTATGATTACCTGCATCTCAGCCGGCTGGGGTACACACCTGTTTGCCGGACCCTGCACTCCCTGCTTCTGCGTCTGCTCGCCCAAGACCAGGGACAGGGTGGTGCTCCCCTGCCAGAACCCACACCCTAAGCATCTACCTTCCTGCAACATTAAATTTTCATTCTTCAGTCTCCCATTCTCTGCTTTATGGCCAAGCCCGTCGGGTACCTGAATCTCAACTCCAATGTCTGTGACCCTGCGTCTCTGCCCAAGGCAGGCCGCACCAATCCATCAAGATACTCTGGCTCTTGTAGAGTCAGACAGATTTCTGTCATCACAGTGGTGCTCCAGGCAGGCACGACCAATCAGTACAACACGAAGTGAAACTGGTTTGCTAACATGGCCCTATAGGATCATGGTCAAGCAAGAATTCTGGGTGACCCAACAGTCAAAGCCCACTCAAAGCTGCCCTCCAATCTGCACATGCTCTTCCCCCTGACTGGAACTTCTGGTGCTCTGGTCCTAGCTTAAGTGTGACTTCCTGTGGAAGCTTCCTGACCTTCCCACCCCTAGCAGTCATCCCTCCACACAGCGTATGGGTATTTTTCTCTCCAGAGAAGCACTGTCCACAGGCTGTGACAGAGGCGTAAACCAGGAGAGGTTCCTTCTGGCCTGGCTGCAGTGCTGGTTCAGGCCACACAAGGGCAGCAGGGGTCACTGGGGACATCGTGGTACTCTGGGCTGACTGGCCTCCCCACCCAGTGCCACCCCTGGCTCAGACCTCTCTCGTTCAGCTGGAACGTCAGAGGTGAACTGCTCCTCTTGTAGTACCACATCACGGGCCTTCTCGAGCTTGTGCGTGTTAGACGGCTTAATAGGCATCTTGACTCTGCCCACCACGTCCCCCTGATGTAGGCAAGGGACGGTCCTGGAATCGCACCCCCCACCTCACGGTGGTTAGGGGGAGAAGTCCAGCTCCATGGCCAGCCGTGGGGGTCGGACTGGTGCGACCAACGTCCCTTCTCCCTTCCGAGCAGGCAGCCACACAGGTGTGTTAAACAGCTTTAATCTCGGTCATCGCGGCTTCTCAGCACAGTAAGAAATATTGCACATGATCAACATGTTTTGTTCTGGGGATGGGGACAGGGTGGGGGAATCACCTTCTTAGAAAGTACAACCCAAGCTGGGAGGGCAGAGGGGGTGGGGAGAGAGAACCCTCCCCGTGCCTGTGGCAAAGTGCAGGAGCCCCCACCCCCAAACTAACCTGAGTCCAGCCCCTCTGGGGAAAAAAGGGGTACATGAACTCCCCCTACTCCACAGGCGCCTCCCTGTGGCCCGAGGCCCACACTACCCTCCAGCTTGCAGCCCTCACACGAGCCATTTTGCATAAAGTACAAGTGAAAAGGTCTGAAGGTAACACACTCCAGGTTATGTACAGGGGCTCGGTGAAGGGAGACTGTGCCCCCTGCTTCCCCTCAGCTGCCCCCCATCACAGGGAGGGAGCTGTGGGGGGAGGGGGACAGACAAGAGGAGCAGGCCTCATTCCGTCCCAAACTGGAAAGGACGCAATGGCTTTGCTGGGGAGGAGGTAACCATCCTGCCCCCCCATTCCTGCCACCTACATACTGTCCGTGTCCTGAGGGGAGTACTGTGGGTCTGGGGTCTTCTCAGGAGCCCCTCACCTGCCTGTGGCAGCTGTGGAGGGACCAGAGGGGGGTGGTGAGGGTTGGGGGGGCCCCTCCCAGCCAGGCTGTCCGGGCCCCGGCTCTGGGGGCGGAGGCAATGGCGGGGCAGCCGGGGCCGTGCCAGAGTCCGAGCCAGGTGAGGTGGGGTCAGGGCCCCCAGCAGGGCTGGGAGTGGGGACAGGGGCAGCAGCAGTGACAGTGGGGGGCGGTCCAGGGAGGGGGGCCTCGGCTCCCGGGGGCTGTTCCGTGGGAGTGGCCGCCTGCATGATCTTCTGGCGCACCTCACGGATCTTCAGCTGCAGACAGACCTTAGAGGGGAAGATGTCTGCGTAGCGGGCCTGGAAGGCTGCCGTGGCCTGGGCTGTGGACAGAAGGGTGGTGGGGAGGGCAGGGTGAGATGAGTGGGTAGGCCCCCTCCAAGTGCCCCCCAAGACTCCGCACCTGCTTACCTGATGGGAAGAAGCCATGGTCCTGGAAGAGCTGCATGACGAGGGCCCGGCGCTGGTCCAGGGTGCGCCGCAGCGACGAGTATGGCACCTTCTCGTATTCCAGCTCCCCGAGCACATCCTCAGCTTCTGTACCTGGGAGCAGCGCAGGGAGCACAGTCGAGCCTCCGCAGCAGCCTGGCCCTCCACCACTGTCCGAGGGGCCACTCCGCCCTCACTGAATTCTATTTCACAGTGGGGTTTAGAGATGGAACCCACCCAAGGTCACGTACCAACTTAGGGGCCTGCTGAATATCAGAACCCACCCTTGACCTGCTGTCCTTCCTCTCAGCAACACCCACCCCACCTCTCCCATCTTTAACCCCGTTCCTGGGACCCCCACCCCTCTTGGAGGCCCTAGCACCCCCGTAGCTCTGCCTGCCACCACACCGGCACCTGTACGGTCAAAAGTGAAGATGTCCCCCTCGCACTTGGCACTCTTGGGGGTGTTGGGCTCCGAGCTGCAACTGGAGCGTCTCCTCATCTTACGCTTGGGCGAGGTGGGGTCCTCAGGGGCTGAGTCCAGGTCTGGTCAAACAGAAGCAGGCTCAGTGGAGATGGCCCCAGTCTGTCCCACCTACCCTGGGTGCCTTGCGCTCGCCTACCAGTGGAGTTCTTCCTCTTCTTGCGGTAGGAGCCCAGGATGGCCCGGGGTGAGGTGGCCAGAGACTGCAGGGTGGGCGAGGGCAACACCTCCTCAGGCCGAAACTCGGGCAGCTCAGCAAAGCGCTCTTCGAAGTCCACCTCCGACAGGACCCTGCTGGAGAGCGGGCAGGGTCACCTCCTCTGCCCCAGCCTGCAGCTGCCCCCTCTGCCACCAACCCACACACTCCAAGTCCCCCAGCCCATGCTCACTTGTCCACAGAGTCAAAGGTCTTCTTCAGGGGCGGGGGCCGCACCTTGACCTTCTTGCCGGCACTAGCCGCCTCCTTGCGCTCGGGGGTGTCCCCAGCTGCCCTCCCACTGCTGCCCTCACTGCTGCTGCCGCTGCTACCAGGGGCTGGGGCTGGAGCCGGGGCCGGGCTGGGAGGGGTGGGAGGCTCCCCTCGGCTCTCCAGGCCCAGCCCGGGGACACGCCAGTCTGAAGATGAGCTGGGGAATTTGCTGGCCTGGGGTGAGGATGGCAGGGAGATGGAGGACACTGGGTTCAGACTCACCTGGGCAAGACCCAGAAATACAAAAGATGAATGCTGACGGCCAAGACACAGAGCCATGGGGAAGACCCAGTCATGCAGACAGATAGGCAGGAGGACAGAGGAGGACCCACAAGGGCACAGTTCGGACAGGGATGGAAGAGGGGTGGAACAGAAGGGCAGGCAGGGGACTGAGGGGCCAAGCCCAGCAGCAGGGAACCCCCAGGCCTGCTGGACACTCACCACGGTCTCAGGGCCCTTGGCACTGGTCCGCTCCTCAGCAGGTGGGGGCGGCGGGGGACTGCTCCGGGCTGGGGGAGCCCAGGTCTCTGGGGGCAGTGGAGGGGCTGGTGTTGTTGGCCGCCCCTCAAGCTCTGACTCGGATGCAGGGGGCTCACGAGCTGGGCCGGGCTCCAACGGCTGTCGGGATGCAGGGCCTGGCCGCCCAGGGGCACCTGCCTCAAAGGAGCCCACAGGAATGCTGGCGATGGCCGCCTTCACTTTCTGGGGGGCCTTGGGGGTGGGCCGCTGGGCCTTGGGGGCCACTAAACTGTAGGTCATGGAGCCTGCTGGTAAAGAGAGTATGTGCTGAGCCAGGCCTGACTAGAGCCCATCCCTTGGGTCTCCCCGCTCACCCCACCCTCGGTTGGCCCGGCACCCACCTGTGGCACTAGGAAAAGGGCTGGTGGGGGCCGGGGTGGCAGTGGCGGGGGCCGGTGGGCCCTTGGGCAGGATGGTGGCAGCAGGTGGGGTGGTGTTGGTGGCCACGGTGTAGACCAGGCCTGGGGGAGCCTGGGATGGCTGGGCCAGGGGTGCTGAGGAGGTGGGTACGGGGCTGCCAGGGTAAAACGCTGTGATGACGGGACCACTGGGGGCTGCGCAGGTGGGAGGCAGCTGGGGGCTGGGCACGGGTGACACGCCCACCTGGCCAGGAGCCAGCAATGGGGCTTGGCCTGCAGAGAGAAAGACAGAGGAGAGGCAGGGGACCGAGTTAGGGCCAGAGCTGCCTCGGCCCCACCCTTGGTCCCCAGCTACCTGCCAGGCCACCCCTCACCTGAAAGCAGGGGCTGCACGAAGGCGGGGCCGCTGGGCCCCAGCGAGGTGAAGCCTAGGGCTACTGAGCTCGTGGGTCCGTACGAGGTGACTGTTCCAGCCTGACTGGATGCAGGACTGGTACCCAGGGGCAGCGCATGCCCGCCTGCTGACTGCACGTAGGTGATCCTGCCGCAGGGAGAGGAAAGAGGAAGGTGTAGGTGAGCTGGCCCCACCTAACCCCTTCCCTGCACTCACCTCCAGATGAGGGCTCAACTGCCATTACCTGGTGGAGGAGGGCAGCAGAACCTTCTGAGGCTGAGAGGCGGGTCCGGGGAGCGTGGCCGGGCTGAGCGGCGGCACCAGGCCGCTGGGTGTGCTCACAGGCACCGGAGTTAGCTGGATGATCTGTGGGCAAGGGCACCACAGGCTGAAGTGAGCTGGGGACCCAGAGTGAGGCAGGGGAGGACCAAGACCTCGGAGGCTGGACCTCAGCAGTGACACGGGACAGAGAAATTGGGATGGGGACGGGAAGGGAGAAACGAAAGCAAAGAAGACAGCGACAGATAGGAGACACAGAGAAGGGACAAGGTACAAACACAGAGGGCAGAATCAAGATATGCACAGAGGTCGAGCAAGACAGGGGCCAAGAGACAAAAAGGGAGAAAAGGAGAAGACTGAACGACAGACAGACACAGAAACCGCGGGACATAGAGGCTAACACCCAGGAAGAGAAGAATAAGAAACAGGCGGGCCACCACCGAGGTGCCCTTACCTTGCTGGGTGGCTGAGCACCGTTCTGCACAGGTACTGAGAAGGGTGGGCTCACCAGGGGCAGCGGCTGGCCGGCCCCTCCTCCCCGCACTGACATGCTAGGGGTGGCCAAGGGCACTAGTACCTTCCCAGGTAGCAGCTGGGCTGAGCCACCCGGGGGCGGGGCCTGCACAGGAGAAACTGACTGGGCTGCAAGTTGAGAGACAAGGGAGCAGGTGGTTACAAAGGAGTTGAATAAACCTGTGGTCCCTCTCCGCATGCTGCCCAACCCAGGCCTCACCTTTCGGGGGCGGGGCGGAGGGTACGGACTGCAGGATGGGGATGCCAGGAGTGGGTGCGGTGGCAGCCAGGACTTTGCCGTTGGTGGAGGTGCCCGGCGGGAGGGTGAAACGGATGCTGGTGGTGGGTGCAGGGCCGCTGGGAGCCGCTGCCTTGGTCCCAGGGGCTGGTGCTGGGGCAGGCGCCACTTGAAGTTGCTGGGGCAGCGTGGGCAGAATATACTGCACCTGGGTGATTCCCCCAGCCTTGCCCAGGGGACCTGGCTGCAGGATGCCCAGGGGCATTGGCCCATTGGGCCCACTCCCAGCACCTGCTCCTGAGCCCGCAGCCGTCCCGCTACCAGGGCCCCCCTGGGCAATGAACTGGACAGCTGGGGGCGCTGGGGCCCCATAGCCCGGGGCGCCCACCAGCAGGTTGGTGACAGTGGCAGGCGCCTTCCCCACAGTGCCCAGTAGGGGTCCAGCCACCAGATGTGAGGCTGTTGAGGTGGCTGCTCCCGACTTCTTGTCTGAATACACTAAGCTGACGCCCAGTGGGGAGCCCCCAGGTGCCCGGGACCCAGCGACTGTCTCAGTCCTGGCACCGGCCATGTCATTTGGAGACGCTTCTGACCGGCCAGAAGTGGGGAAAGGCTTAGAGGCGATGGGCACAGGAGTGCTGCTGACAGGCCGCACCACATTGGTGACCATGGTGGCGGCCGGGCGGGACAGGGGGGCTGCTGGGGCCCCATAGGCCAGCGACGGGGCTGGGGCCGAGGGCATGCGAGCTCCGCTGCCCTCCCGTTCCTCCTTGTTTGAGGGCAGGACCAGTGTCTGCAGAACACTTCCTCCCCCGCTGGGAGGTGCCGCAATGACTGAGGGGCCTGGTGGCTCCAGGCCCCCCACACTTTCAGGTCTCTTGCGCCGGAAGGTGGCAGGATCCGTGGGGAGAAACCGGGTGGCCTTAGGCGTTGCTGGGCCCCCAGTTCCAGGGGGTGGGGGCCGTAGGGGACCTGTTGTGCTGCCCTGACCTGACTCCTGGGCCTTGAAGGTCCCTGAGCCCAGCGGGAAGGAGGTGGCTGCTGAGGCCGAGGAGGAGGCAGGCGAGGATGAGGAGGATGGGGTGGGCCCGTAGCCTTTGCCGAAGCCGGCAGGTGGATCTGGGGGCCCTGGGGGCTCAGGGTCCAGCGATGGACGGCAGTGAGTAAAGGAGGAACGGATCACAGGCGAGAACACCTTCCGACCAAACCCCTGAGTGGCAGGAGAAGAGAGACACAAGCATGTCAAGGGAGCCTGGATACCCACACCCTGCCCATCCCGCCCATCCCAACCTCCCCGTCCCGCCTGGCAACCAGGCCAGCCGAAGGCCTCCACGCATCCAGGCTGAGACCCAGTTCCCCACGAAGCAAGTAGCTCATCCTCTCTGCGCCTTAATCTCCCCCTCTGTCAACGTACAGAGAAGTTAACATTTCCCCCACTTCCCAGGATGCGTGAGACCAGACAGCAGCAAGTCCCAAGCCCTCACCTTGCTGCCCTCTGGGTCCTCCCCAGAGCTGTCTCCGCTCTCGCTGTCGGTCACCCGCTCCTTGCACTTGAGGTCAATGTCAGTGGTGCTGAAGCCATCGTCAGCTGAGAGAGCAGAGGGAACAGTGCTGGTAAAGGGCTGGGTGCAGGGCTGCCCAGGAGGAACAGTGTGGAGCCTGGCTCTGGCCTCGGCTCTGCCCCGAGTTAGCAGTTAAGTGCTGTCCAGGAATGCTATTCCTCACCAGGAACAAGCGTTGTTCCAAGTGTTGTCCAGGAATGCTCTGCCCACCTGCCCGCCAGCAGACCCTAAGAGCACACTGGTAACAGCACCTAATACTGTGTCCAATGGCCCGGCCATGCCCGTGTCCTCCTGGCTTCCTGTCTGGCTTGGGGCTTCTTGCGGGCAGGGCTGGGCTTACTCAGTAGGGCCTGAACTGAACATGCCCGCAATCACACACGAACATGGAAGGGAAGAAAAGGAAGGGGCCTAAGAGCCTGGACCAAATCTCCGCCCACCCCTCCAAACCTTAGCCAGCTGCTCCCTGCATAGGATTCTGGGCCCTGCAACTGCTTACCAATGACATCATCATCCCCTTCCTCCTCACAGATGACCATGCGTTCCTCGTCACTGGTCATGTCCTCACTGGCTGCACGCTGGGAACGGGAGGCCCGGGTGGGCAGCAGTGGGGGCCGCCCACTGGCTGCCAGAGTGCCTCCCTCACCAGGGGCCGCAAAGGGGCCTGGAGCCCCATACTGGGTGGAAGGCTTTGGGCCAGAGTAGGATGCAGGGCCAGAAACCATCTGCAGGAGAAGTGCAGGGAGAGTTCAGCCAGTGCTGTCACCGTGGGCAGCCCTCCCTGCACATCGCCCCTACCCCCATGGGCCTGCACTCCAGACCTGAGTCAGTTCCTGTAGTGCCTGGCTGTCTACTTCCCCGCCATCCAGGCTGTGGACCCCGCTGTGGGAGAAGGCTCGGGGCCGGGCTGAGCCAGGTCCGCCGACTGTGTGCAGACGTTCTGCCCCACAGGAGCTGCTCCCCGGAGCCTTGGTGTCCGAGCTCAAGAGCGTCTGGGCTGTGACGGACAGGAGCTCCGAGGACACTGTAGGGTGGAAAGAAAAAAGTGTCGCAGTCAGGAAGGCTCCTCCCAGTGCCCAGGCTGGCCAAGCGATCCACAGATATTTCTAGATACCAGGCAGAAGCAGGTTCCTGGGCCCAGGTTCCTGGGCCACCTGGCAGAAAAGAGATACCACCCACCAGGCCAGCATTTCCCCTGGTTCCTGCCCTCTTGGGTTGCGAGGAGCAAGCCCACTGCTCCCTGGGAGGCAGCCTTTCTGAGAGCATGAAAGCCTAGAGACAGGTATGTGTGGCGTTGCCGAGCTAATAACCACTGGACTATCTGAGCCTCTACTCCCTCATCTCAGAGAAAAAGGAACGTCTCCTCCCTCACAGAGTCGTGGGCCCAAACCCACAGGATCACTCCAGAGAAGCACCTCAGAATGGTGCTGGGCACACTGAACACCCTCAGTCAGTAGAAGCAGCCAACGAGGGGCTTCCAACTGTGGTCTTGAGAGCCAGATGAGCTGGGGTTTAAGTTCAACCTTTGGTACTTTCTAGTTTTTTAGCGACTTCACACAAGTGCTGTTGTCTCTCTGAACCGTTTCCTCACATCTGCAAGATTAGGTGCACTTCTGAATACTGAAGATTATGCTCTTCTTGACGCCTGTCATAGTGAATGCTCAGCAAATGGCACCTAACAGTAAGACTTCTGCTCAGAAACTTTATCTATTTGGACCTCCCTGACCCCTTCACACGTGATAAGTACCAGTTCCTTTGTGAGTAAGGGTCCTCAGATAAAAGAGATAAAGCTGAGAGGAGCTTCTGGGGAAGGGGGTGAGCAAGCAAAGGGGAGGTCGGTGTCAGGGCAGAAGAGCCAAAGGGCTCACTAACCTCCAGGGGCAGCGGCGGTGCCTGTCTCCGACATGCTCCGCTCCCTTGGCTCCTTGTGCCCCCCTGCCAGCCCCAGGCTTGTAGGCTTGGCCTCTGAGCTGGACTTCTTCCGGTCCTTGTTGCACCACTTCCAGTCTGGGTGGGCCTTAAAGTGGGCCTCTTTCACCTGGCAGGAGAGCGCAGGGAGACCCTTCACTCACCCACCCTGCCAGAGGAAGCCGAGCAGCCGAGAGGAGGCGGAGTTACCTGGAAGGCCAGGTCGTGGTACTTCTGCTTCTCCTTGGGCCCCAGAGCGTACCACCACTCGCCCAGGATCTTACTGACGGTCCGGTTGTCCTGGTTGGGGTGACGCTGGTGGACCAGGGCCCGGTGCCGCTTGCTGAAGATCATGAAGGCATTCATGGGCCGCCGGATATGGTCCTTCTCCCTCTGCAGTAGACACAGGCCCGAGCAGGAAGGTTAGGACGGGGGAGACGGGCTTGGGCAGCCACAGGGTGAGCTGGGGACAGGTGGAGATGAGGCACCTTGTTGGGGCTGCGTCCATCCTTCTCTGAAGAAGAGTCTCGTTCCTTGGGCAGGGCGCTGAGGGACTGTGTCCGGCGTTTCCCAGGTGGCAGAGGCAACTGGATCTCAGGAGACATGATGGAGAGGAAGCTGTGGCGGGAGCAGCAGGGCAGTGAGAGCCATGTCTCTGGCCACTCCACCCTCCTCCCCAGTCCCAAGCCTCAGGGCACTCACGCATCGTCGTGGTCACTCTCTGTCTCACTGTCCAGCCGGGGCTCTCCTGGAGGACCAGGGGCCTCCTCCTCCGTCGTGGGAAGGGGGCCCTTTCCAGGTTCCACCACCCCCAAAGTGTGGGGGGGTCCGGGCCCTGGGCTCTCAGGGCATGTAGCTCCAGGGGGCCGCCCAGGGTCAGCATTCCCCGTCCCGCCTGGTGGCTGCTCGTGAGCAACAGCTGCCGACTCAGCAGGTTCTGGGGGCAGAGCGGCAGGCAGATCAGAGGGCTCCTGGGCCATCTCGACCCCATCCCCATGCCTTCCCAGAGTCTCCCAGCCCTCACCTTTGCTCTGGTTGGAGGCCACTAGGTGGCTAGCAGGTTGCTGGGCCTCACTTGGCTGCACGGAGGGGTCAGGCTGGCTGGGGGCCAGGAAGGGGACTAAGGAATGCCAGGGGAACACGGCCACAGAGCGAGGTTCCACGTTCGTCCACACTGTGGGAAGGAGTCAGCTGAGCTGTGCGGCAGGAGAGCTTGGCCTTGACCCCCAACTCAAACTCTTCTCCACCCTGGACAAGGTGGCTCCACCCCTTCTTTACACCCCCTTCCTCAATCCCAGAGCCCCCTGGGCTTGTACATGCGACATCACTCAGGAAAAACTCCTCCCTGAAAGATTTCTAGATTTTTAAGAAAGAAAACAGAAGCAGGGAAACGGTCCTCACACCCCACTCCCTCCCCCACCTCCACCCCCACCTCCACCAGCCTTGCCACCAGGGACCAGGCCAGAGAAACGACTGGCTCCTGTCGCCAACCAGGCCATGTTTGCTTGCCAGCTCACTCTCTCAAGGCCCCTAGACCTTAGCAAGGCTGCAGACCCTCCCTCAGTCAATTCCCATCACCGTGTTGCCGTCTGACAGCGCCCCTCACCTTGGCCTCATACTCCCTTTCTCTTTTCCTGAGGCAGACAGCCCAGTCTCCCTACCCTCTCCTCCCCTCCCCACTACTCACAGGGCATGGGGTCTCAGGCCTTTCTCCTTGCCTCCCTACCCCTACCACAGACCCCAGGGAGCCAGACCTGCCTTTCCCAGGCTGGGCACAGGTGGCTCCAGCATCTCTTTCCTCCTCAAAGAGAACCTACTGCCCATGAAGAGACCTCCCAGCCTCCCTCACTCTATACCCCTGAGCTTATCTCCAGTGTAGTATCCAGCCCCCTTGCCCAAAAAGATGGGAGGGTGTGGTAAACTCTTCAGACAAAAAGGCACAGACAATGGGACAGACGAGAGAATTATTACAAGACTGCCCAGGCAAGGCAAAGGGGCCAGGTGTTTCCTTAAGGCTACGCACAGGAAGGTACTTCCCTCACCAGGGCGCTGGTCCTAGAGGTCCAACCTTCTGCTCCAGGAGCTGGGTGGTAAGGGAGCCAGCCCACCCCTTACGGCTGAGTCCCACCCCTGGCTGGACTCCTGGGGCTGGCCCAGGCTGGGAGTGGGCTTCCTACTCACTGCCAGCTCCCTGGGGGAAGTGGAAGCAGCAGAGGAGGCCCCTGCTAGGGGAAGACCAAGAAGAGAAGAGGGAAACGCCCTAGCCCTGGTCCCCATCATTCCAGGCTCCCCCTGATCTGGATCAATCTGACCTAGGCTGATCCCCCCGCCAATGCCTTCCAAAGGCTGGCCTAGGGGAGCCCCTATGTGAGGCACTGGCCTCAAGACCTGATTCTGTGAGGTGCTGACGAAACAAAAAAGTAGATATCAAGGCAACAGGAGAGGAACAAAGAAGCCCACACTGGAAAAGGACTCAAAACACTATGAAGATCCCATCCACTACCACGGGGGCACTGGAGCCCCAAAAGCCTGCTGGGCCCTCCAAACCCATGACAGCCTTCAGAGACCCGGACCTGTCCCTCTCTTCACAAGGATCTTTCCCATCAGGACCCCTCATCTTCTGCTGGGTGGGAAAGAAGGGGCCCAGTATACAATGGGAGAACAGTCCTTTGGTCCTGTCCCTCCTGAACTCCTCCCTAGTGCACTACCCTCCAGGTTCCTGGGTCTCTTCCTCTCTCTGAAAAGCAAACCACCAACACGTCACTCTGTTCTGAGCAAACAGTGCCTCACTCCCTTCCCAAGACCTGTCCTTAGCCCCACTACTCAATCACAGCCCCTAGTCCCTTCTCCCTCTATTCCACACCTGGCACCAGCAGGTCTCACGCTGCTCCTATTCTAATCCATGCTCCTTAGCCAGGTACTCTGCACCCCTCCTCACCTCCCATGACAACATACCTTTCCCACCCCACACCTAAACACCACAGCTGTCCTCAGCTACTCCCCACTCTGCACTCCCATCCCTCCACTACACTCCCACCTGCCGTCACTAACCACTCAGACCAGCCGAGCTCTGTAACTTTCCCCTCTACTCTGCCTCCACCGTTCTTACTATAACCCCATCACCATTACTTCGCACTCAGCACCCCGACACCTTGACCCCTGCAGTCCCAGGGCCCAGGCGCTACTGACCGAACATGCCGAGGCCACGGGAGGCCGCGCCGGACGCGGGCACCAGGGGCCTGTGGGCTGAGTACATGGTCCGGCACGGGGTGGCCCGGCCGGGGCTCCCGCCTCCTCAGCGGCCGCCGCCGTTCCGCCCGCCGCCGGCTCCTTGGCCGCCACCGCTCGGGCCCGGGGGGAGCTGGAGGCCGTCGCCGCATGCCCCCCCCACCGCCCCCCCTCCGGCCGCCCCACGCGGGGGGTCTCAGCCGGGCGCGCCTGCGCACAACGCCGCCTGCCTCCCGCCGCCCGGGGGGCGGGGGGAGGTCAGAGCGCGCCGGCCCCGCCCCGCCCCCCGGCGCGCGCGGGGGCCGTCACGGGGCGCGCGGCACCCAGGCCATCGGCGCCGCCCCCTCCTTCTCCCTCCTCCCGTGCGGAGCCGGGCGGGCGGGGCAGGTGGGGCGGGGCGCGGCGCGCGTGCGCGGGGGCGGCCCCCTCCCTTCCCCGTTCGCTGGCTCGCTCCCTCCCTCCCTCGCAGCTCTGGCGGGTAACGGCTCTGGCCCCGAGCGCCCCGGTTGCCGGCGCCGCGCCCCGCCTTTCCGGGCCTGGGGCCCGCGGCTCAGCGCCGGGTCGGCCTCCGGCCCCAGGCGGGCAGACGGACGAGCGTGCGTGCGTCCGTGCGCTCCGAGCGAGCCCCGCGCCGAACCGCCGCCGCCTCCCCGCCCCGCCACTACTACGCGCTCCCCTCCCCCCGCCGCACCTCCCCCCGCCCCTTCCCCGCTTCCCCCGCGGCCTTCCGCGCAAGCCCGGCCCACCGCGCGCGAGCCCATTGGCTGCCGCCGCCGCGCGCGGGTCAGGCCCCGCCGCGCCCGCCCCCATTGGCCGCCCCGGGGGAACGTCAGTCATATGCAAATAAGGGCAGGGCGGGGCGGGCTCCGGTTGGACCCAAGCCGGCCCGGGGCGGGACCGTGGGAGGAGGGCGGCAGGGAGGGCGCACTGCAGTAAAGGCACTGAGCCAGGGGGGCGGTTCGGGGCGCCGCGCTGCAGAGGCCCGGGGCTGTGGGTGGTGCTTGTGTGTCCAGTCCGCGCGAGGAACACGCTCACGCGCGGCTCGGCCCACCTCCCTCACGCCCACCTGGGCACGCGCGGCCCCGCAGGGCAGACAAACTGCGTGCAGGGTTGGGCGAGCCACCCCTGAGCCCTCACCAACTCTCACAACAGCAGTCACAAACACACACGCACACACACACACTCCTCATAGACTTTCCTACCACACCCATTATCTCATACACAATCCAGGGTCACATGTACCCTCGGTCTTACACACGAAGTCAGAAGTCACACACCCGGAACACCTCACACAAATGTACTACCTCCCACACTAAACGTCCATCACTCCCCACCCACCATCACACACACTTGTTCTCACCCATCTTCTTCACATCACCCATTTCATACATGCCCTGTCATATGTGCTTCATCAAGCATATCCTCATACATATCCACCAGCCCATGTGACTCATACAAACACACAACGTATCAAACAGGCAGAATTATCTCATACACCTCATCACAGCCACTGCTTGTCCACAGCACACACCCTACATCCCTCCAACACAACCACACACTCACGTGGCCTTCCTGGCAACCCCCAACCCCAACACAGGTAACTCTCACAAATGCCATCATACTGACCCCAAACACTATGTAAACTTACCCTGGTGAGCACTAACTACTTCAGTACCCTGGCTCAGGAGGTATACAAAGTGCCATGGCCATTCCCATTGATTCAGCTACCCTGCCTGACACTTAGCAGCCACCTGGGACCCTCTACCTCACAGTGTAAGGCAGGGGGCCACCACTCTGGGCTGGGAGCCACCCTTTCCAAAAGAGGAAGAAAGGAAACTAACACTGGGGCTGCTACATGCTGGGCGCTTGTATGTATAACCCTGTGCATTGAATCCTCACAGCCACTAGGGAAGTACACTTTATTATGCCTGTTGTTCAGATGAGAAAATGAGGCTCAGAGAAATTGAATAAATTGTGCAAGATCATGCAGCCAGGACATAACAGCCCAGCACTCCAACTCAAGTGCTCTTTCCACTACTGAAAATTTCACCTCAGGGTGGACACAGGCAGAGACTCCCAACAGAGGTCTCGGAATATGTTCAGACAATGATATCATAGAGACTGGTGAACTATAGAAAGGTCAGAGGGTACACACGGAGACACAGGCAAGGTCTGGGGCCCACCAGGCAGAGACGCAGAGGCCTTGGATCACCCAAGAAGGGCCCTGAGGCCACATCCAGTAAAGGCAGAGGCCTGGGGTCATACCTGGGCAGGTAAAGATTGCACAGGCTCAGATGCACCAAGACTAGGGTCCTTCACCGGTGGGATCAGTGATAGGCACAGACAAACCCTTTTCCCAGCCTTCTGCAGCTACAGACAGAGATGAAGGCATGGAGAGGGGGCAAAACCCAGGTAACCTGGGCCCAGAGGGAAGGGTAAGGTCTGTAGCCCTCTGACCTCCAGAGACTACAGGGCCAGACACTTGGCTGTGAGCCTGGAGAGACCAACAGAGGGACTATTAGGTGACTGCCCCCTCCTCCCTATGCAGCCCCAGACTCAGACCCTCCATTACCTCACTGCCCCAGGGACTGCAATGTGAAGCAGAAATCAAGGCTGAAATCAATGTGGCCTGCTCTATCTCCCTACCGCTGCCCCCTCCTCTCCCCACCGGTGAGTCACCTACTGGCAAGTTAACCCCTTCCCCACTGCAATGAAGCCCAGGGACTGAGCTCAGAGGAACCCTGCCGCCAGCTCCCCCACTTCTGTTGGGTGAGAAAGAGCTAAGCCTGGCACAGTAGGGAAAGAAGGCCCCAGACATCTGGGAGGGTTGCACATCTGGTAGAAGACAGTGCCCACATAGGAGGGATGGGAAGAGGCCCCTTACAGGGCAGGGTACAGCCAAGTGGGGGCCCAGCCTAGCAGGGAGGGGCCGGAATCTGGGCGGGAAGGGCCCCCCTGCCCTGGGCACTGGGCCAGCCCTATACTTAGCTTCCATTGTTTGGAATGGAGGAACCCTGAGTGGGGGTGATTAGGAGTAGAGAAGAGGGAGCAGGTCCTGTCCCCAGACAGCTCCATATCTCTAGCCACCCCCAACCCTAACTGGGGCCTCCCTAGTTGGAAAAGTCTGAGGGGGGCTCCCCAAACCAGGGCCCCAGCCCCATCAGAGAGGGGGTGCATCACCATCCTTCACTCAGAGCAGGTACTAGGCAGAACTACGGTGCAGCCGCCCCCTGCACTACCCCATAGCCAACTCCACAAAAGGTTTGGCCCCAAACAGCCTGCACAGCACCACCCCACCCCAGCCTGGGGACAGGGAGCCCAGATGGAGACAGCAAGTGCCACCCAGGGTGGCACAGGCTGAGGCCTGCCCAAAGGCCTGGGGCGCACAGCCAGGGATGCTGACAGGCTGAGGGACAGGCAGACATGCTCTGAACTCACGGGCCCCCGTTTACTGAGTACGAGAGGCACCGTGCCCTGCCGCCTGCGGCTCCCCACCCTGCTCTCCAGGCCCGGGTCCCCCACCTCGGCTCACCACCCCAGTGTCCCCGGCTCCCCTCACCCGCTCTCCACATACACACCCACCCACCCACCCCGGGCGGCGTCGGAGACGGCCAGGGTTGCCTGGGGAACGAGCCCAGGATTGGACTGGTGCTGCTCGGGAGGGATGGGGGCCTAAAAATAGCGCCAGGGTGAGTCAGTGAGTGGGGCTGGGGTAGGCAGGGGGACCAGAAGGGAAAGAGAGGCAAGCGAGAGGTGCGGGGGAGGCTCCCCAGGGATTGGAAGATGGGCGGGATAGGATGGAGGGCGGGATATGGATTTGGGGGTAGAAGAGGGGGTTGAGGGGGAGTGTACAGGCGCCGGGGCTGCGAGGGCTGCTCCCCGCGGGCTGAGGGAGGGGCCACTGCCTGGGCGGAGGGGGGGGCGCCGCCCTGCGTTCTCCTCCCCAGCCCCGAGCTCACGAGATTTTCCACTCGCCGCCTGGCCCCCAGCCAGCCCCCGTCGGGCCCCACAAAGCCGCTTTGTGCTGGGAGAGCGGGCGGGCACCCGGCCGGCCTGACACCCACGCGGGCAGCGGCGGTGCGCGGGTCAGCTGGCACCCGAACTGTCTGCTGCGTGGGGGGGAGGTACCCCCACCCTGCCCGAGGACGCTGCCGCGCAAGGGTTAATGACGCAAGGGCCAGGGTAGCAAGTCTCAGCCAATCGGCGTCGGCGGGCGCGACAGCGGCCAATGGGAAGGCCGGAGGCCCGACGCCCCGGGCCTACCCCCTGGGGCGCGAGAATGGGCGCGGCGCTCACTGGGTGCCCGTCTGGATCCACAAAGCCCCCGGTACACCCTGTTTCCCGGGCTGCTTCGCAAAAAAAAAAAGGCTTAGAAGGGCGTAGGATCTCGCAGTCAGGAGGTGGCACGTTCAAGATTCGAGCCCAGGTCTGCCTGGCTTCACAAATCAGCTTTTCCACCGAAATGGGGAGACAGGGGTTCCCAGTCCCAGGCCCCCAAGCGGAGCGGGAACAGGCAGGGGACGGGGTGCGGGCGGAGGCGGCGGCGCGGCAGGCTAGGGTCCAGCCGCCTGCGGTGCAGCCGCTGCCGCCGGTGGTAATGGGAGCCAGACGCCGTCGTCGCCGCTAATGCGCCTCCCTCTCGGCCACTAATGGAGCCATTAATGCCGGGCGCCGGGGGCTGAGGGCCACACACACCACCCTGCCGCTGCACATGCGCGCGCCAGCAGCCCCGCCACCCGCCGCCAGCAGGAGGCAGCCTGACCCCTTGCAGTGCCTGGCGCTGGGGGCTCTTCCAAGACTCACTTCACTCCTGCTACCTCAAAAAAGCCTCTTCTCTCTCCCGCAAATCATCCTCTTCTTCCCAGCCTAGGTTTCCTTCCTTTCCAGGGATCTTTGACACCCTGATCCAACCCTTGCCCTCTGCTCTAAACCCTTTCTCGGCTCTTCACAGGCTGACATTCAAGCATGGCCTGGCTGGACCTGTCCTCCTTGGCACCCTTCTGCCAAGACTAGGCTCATGTCAGCTCCAGCCTTAACTGGCCACTCAGAGGTCATGCACTTTCACCCCTCCTGGCCTTTGCTCCTGTGGCTAAGCCTGGATGGCCCTTCCCTTTCTTTCACTACCCTGAAATCCACTCATTCCTGCTTCAGGTCAAATGTCACCTCCAGTGAGAAGCCTACCTGAACCTTCCTCACCGCCTCGCATTAAGCCACAGAGTTTTCTCTCTCCTCGGGCCTCCCCAGGCTCTGTATCTCCCTCTGCGCATCCTTGCCGGTGCCTGCATCCACATCTGCCTTCCCCACCCACTTATCCCAGGGCTGCTCAGCCTGGACCTGGTAGAGGGATGAGGAGTGACTTCTGGTGGGAGAGAAGGGGTTCACTGAGACAAAACATTCTGGTGGGCAGAATCTGCATCTGGATCTGGGGAGTCAGGACAACCTTGGCTCCTCTCTGGGCCTCATCTTCCCGACGCACCCAAGCATAGTTGGTGGATGCCGCCTGGTCTCTGAGGTCCTACTGGTTGGGGTGGACTGCACGTGGGACTCAATTAAATGGAGCTGGCACCAAAGTGTCTCCTGAAAGGCAATGGGGGTGGTGGTGGTAGGGGTGATCTGGGTCATGCCCTCGAGCAGGTGGGTGGGCACAGGAGCTGCTTTCCTGCTTCTCCCCCACAGCCGGATCTCCTAGCTTGGCCCAAAAAGCCCCCGCCTTCCTGCCTGTCTTGGGAACAGGTGCTTGGGTGTTGATGGGTCTGCAGGATGGCTCCCAACACCTCTCAGCAGGTTTCAGGGACATTAATGGGCATTTAATTTGTCAAGGGACAAGCGGGGGTTCCCAGGCCTAGACATTCTCCCAACACTCCCCATTCTCCCACCTGTTCCCCAAGGAGCAGGAGATCTGGTGCTTAGCAACTATCCACTGACTTAAAGGAACAGAGTACCTGATGTGCACAGAGTGGGGGTGGGGGCTAGGATGGGGGAAACATGTCCGTCTAAAGAATGGGAGAAGGAGGGCCAGAGGAGAGGCCAAGGCTGGACCAGAGACAGGATTCCAAGATGGGGGAATCAAAACAGAAAGAAGGTGGAATGAAGCCTCAGACCAGAACTGATGTCTAAGGAGGTACAAACCTGGAAAGGCATAGAGAGCCAGACTCAGAGAAAGTCAGACAGAAGTCCAGAGAGAGAGAGAGACTCGGGGCCAGAAACAGAGCCCTAGACAGAGACAGACATAGGAACCCAAGAGAGAGACAGATAAACATACAGTGGCTCAAACAGGCAGATGGGCAGACAGGCCCAGGAGAAGGGGCACTGCCTGTCAATATGGGGAAACCAGGCGGAAGCTGGGAACTGGAAGGGAGGCCATGCCAGAAACAGGGCTGAGACATCTGGCCTCCTGGGCCAGGGCTGCAGGCCCTGGGGCGGCTTCCTCTCCTGGGGAGCAGGCGGGAAGAGTCAGAGGGAGGTGGCAATGGCAGCTGGCTGGCCCGGCCATGCACAGAATGTAGAGAATGCCGGCCCGCCTGCTCTGGCAAGTCCCCCAGCGGAAGCAAATGCCTGGCGGGGGGCAGAAGCAGGCAGGCTGCCCCGGGCCACCCCCTCACACCTGCTGCCCTGACTGAGGGTCAGGCCCTGGCATGGGCGGGCAGAAGGGGCCAGGACTATAGCCTCACTCTTCCACTGGGCACAGTCTGCCCTATCTGGGCCTCAGAGGGAGAAGGCCCCAAGGTGCCTACCTCCCAAGGGTTTAGGGAGGCCTCTGAGAAAAGAACAAAAGGGCCTGCTGGCTGGGAACCTGAGGGCAGCCTGGATACCTCAGCATGGGTGTAGTCAGGGAGGCGCTGCTCAGAACCGCCAGGACAGGCACTGGACAAGTTCTGACGACCAGGTGGCTTCCAGCAAGGGGCCTCCCCTCCCTGAACCTCAGTTCCCCCCTCCCCCTGAAAACAGGGCTGGTAATCCCTGTTTCATAGCATCAGGAGGTTTTGATGAGATGGCCCCACGCCTGAGGCTGGGCACATGGTAAATGCTCAATAAAGTGGGCTACTGTTATTGTTTTCATTATTCTAATTGAGAGCGCTTAAGAGCCTGGGCTCTGGAGCCAGACAGCCTGGATTCACACTCTGGCTCTCCCTCTTCCTAGCTGGGTGACCTTGGGCAAGTCACTTTGCCTCTCGGGCTACAGTTTCCTCCTCTGTCTACTGGAACTAATAATCGTGCTGATCTCCTGGGTTGCTGTGAGGATTCAGTGAGTAAAGGCTCAGTCAGCGCTTACTGAGCAGTGTGCCAAGCACATGCATGGGTGGTACTCAATAAATTATTATTACTGTTACTTCTAGTAGGAAGAGTCCTGTGATCTAGAGATCGAGAGACCTGGTTCAAGGCCCAGTCCTGCCCCTCCCTGGCTGGGTGACCTTAATCAGGACTCTTTTTCTGTCAGGGCCTCATTTTCCTCATCTGGAAAATGGTGGCAGGAATCCCCCGGCCCCCCGACCACCCTGGTAGGTCTCAGGTCACCTGCATCATGCCATCCCTCCCCACACGGCAGCAGTGAGGGTCATGACTGACCGACGCTATGTATGAGGGCAATGTCGGGGGCTGTAGGCACGCGGGGGTGGGGGCTGAGGGGGATGGTAGGAGTCCGTCTGCTTCAGTTTCTTCATCTGCCTAAGGATAGGAATCCTCGCTGTGCCCACTTTGTGGAATTTTGCTCATATCAACTACGATAACAAATGTAAAAAATGTTGGGGGTGGGGCAAAAAACACAGCTCACAACCTCAGTATATGAGCATGAGGGGCAAGCGTAGTCTTTGTGTCCCTCTGCCCGGGTCTGGGCTGGAGCTCAGTGAGGACAGGGTCTGGGCCCCTTCCTATACTGGTCTTTGCACCAGCCTAAGACACAGCAGATCCTACCCAGATCCACAGCCCAGACTCTTTCCTCCCTGGTCTCCCTGCCTCTGGTCTCAGGGGCTGGAACTCACCCTTCATGGTACAGCCGTGGTTGGGTCGGCTCAAAACCTTCCATGGCTCTCAGGATAAAGTTCCTAAGTCTTAGAAGGACCCTCTATGATCTGACCCTTGATGTACTGCTCACCAACACAGCCACACATCCCAACACTCACCCACTGTCTAGAGCCCCTGACTTAGCAGATTCAACTTCCTTCAAATTCTTGCTTTCGCCTCAAGGCCTTTGCACACTCTTCCCTCTGCCTGAAGGTCATCCTGCCGGCCTTGCCAGGCTCCCTTCTGCACACCCTTCAGGTCTCACTTTAGACTCTGCAGGTCTCACTTTAGACCCTGCAGGTCTCACTGGCCCCTTCTCCAAGAAGCCCTCCCTGACTTCACATGGCCTCCTGGGCTTCCTCCACCCCAGCCCTGACCACTCTGGACAGCTACGATCTGGGGACAGGTCTGTCTTACTCCAGGGACCATGAGCCCTTTGAGGACAAGGCTGTGTCCTTAGCATCAGCCAGCATAGGGCCAGGCACAGAGAGGGGGCCTCAGTCAACAGTGAATTAATAAGTAAATAAGAAAAAGATGCTAGGGAAGGGGCTGGTGACGGGTCTGTCACCCTCCATGAAAGTTGCTCTGACAAGGCCCAGGCCAGCTGGCTTTCCAGCACCATCTCAGAAATGCCTCTCCCCCCACCCCTGGCCTCAGCCCTCTAGCCACTCTGGCCGTGCTCAGCAGTGCTCCTTCTGGCCTCGGAGCCTTCCCAACGGCCTCCTAGGAGGTTCTCCTGTCCCACGGTTGCTGGTTCCAACTCATCCTTCAACTCTCAGCTTACACGCCCTTTCCTGAGGGCAGCCAGACTAGGTTCACATCTGGAAGCATGCCCAGCACACGCCCAGCTCCCCGCCATGGCACTGACCACACCTGTGCTATTTACCAGGTGCAGTGTTGAAGATGAGGGCTCCAGTCCTGGTCCTGCCACCACCTGGCAGAAGAACCTGTTGGAGCCTCAGTCTTCCCATCAGTAACCCAGGCAGGTTGGTCACGAGCCAACCTGCCTGGGTTTGAAGGCTGGCTCCAGGATTTACTAGCCATGTGACTCTGGGCAAGTTACTAACCTGGCCTCAGTTTCCTCTAATTTTTTTTTTTTTTTTTTTTTGGCCGCACTGCACGGCTTGTGGGTTCTTAGTTCCCCGAACGGGGATCGAACCCGGATCCCTGCAGTGGAAGTAGGGAGTCCCAACCACTGGACCACCAGGAAATTCCCAGTTTCCTCTAAATGAGCATAATCATAGCAGGGTTCAGTATGTTGTGAGTGCTACGTTAAGGGGTGGGTGTGAGGGTTAGGTGCGATAACCCACTTGCAGTGCTTATCACGGTGATACCCCTGCCAGTCCTCCAGGCGTGGGAGCTGTCATCATGATTATCATCTCTGTTACCCCATCAGCTCTGTGGCGGCCTGGCTTTGAGCCTGCACTCAGGAAAGGTTTGCTGACTGATGGACCCCTTCAGAGTACATTCCCAACAGGAGGCTTCTGGAAACACTGCACTGAGCCTTCAAAGTCCACGCCCGGGGACCTCCCTGGCAGTCCAGTGGTTAAGAATCCGCGCTTCCACTGCAGAGGACACGGGTTCGATCCCTGGTCGGGGAACTAAGATCCTGCTTGCCGCACGGTGCAGCCGGAAAAAAAAAAAAGAAAAACTCCATGCCCTTGCCTGACGCGTGAATTCCCACCGGAACATCTGTGCAGAGAGGAGGCCAGCCTCCCCTAGAATCCCACCCAAGGTGGGGAGCTCACCTCTCTTGAGAGCCAGTTTGCAAGGGGCCCTGCACAAAATGAGCCCTCGCCCAGCCCATCCACCTGAACCTCTTACCTGTCCCAGGCCGGCCCATGATGACTTCCTTTTTGGGGGCAGGATGGCTGGTGTAGCTGCTGGGCACCAGGACGGGCAACAGGGCAGCAGGTGAGGGGTGGAAGGCCACCGGCTGGAAGGGCGAGGAAGCCAGGCCAAAGGTGGGCATCGGCTGGGCCACGGCCGTCGGCGCAGCTGGAGGCACAGTGATGGGCACGGGGGCCGGCAGAGGTGGAGGCAGGCCAGGCTTCCCACTGGCCATCCCGGGCGGCACTGGAGTCTCTCGGCAGCCCCGCCCAGGTCCCCCGGCCCGTGCCTCACTGCCAGCGCCCACCTCCCCAGGGAATTTGGAGGGCAGCGGCACGTCGGGGTTGCGGACGATGACGGGTGAGTCCCGCTGCACGGCAGGCACCCTGCGCACGGAAGGCCCAGGATCCGAGGTGAGACCGGCAGGTGGGGGCAACAGCAGCAACGGCGAGGGCTGGCGGGAGCGGGAGAAGGGCACGGCGGGCGACACAGCACGGAAGCCAGCCGGTGTGGAGGGTGTAGGTGTGTGGGACACCGAATCCACACCAGAGTCTAAGCTGTCACTCTTGGGGAAGTCTGGGGCGGCTCCTCCGCCTGCTGCACCAGGGGCCCCCAACGCCCCTGGGTGGGGCAGCAGCTCTGTCTTCCGTCGCCCAGGGCTGATGGGCACAGTAAAGGTCAGGTTGGTCTGGAAGGTAGGTAGGATGCCAGAGGAATGGCGCTCTCGGGGGGCAGGTGGGGGTGGGTGAGGGCCCAGGTCCGGCGGTGTCAGCACGCCTGCCTTAGGGGTGCTGGCGCTCAGGTGGCGACTGCGAACAGCAGTGCGTTGGATGACTGGCGAGGCGTTGATGGGGCTGAAGTTGGCAGGGCGGAAGCCGAAGAGTGGTGAGGGTGAGGGTGACGGGGCTGGCGAGAAAGGTGACTGCGTAGAGACGGGGGAGAAGGAGGGTGTGCCCGAGCGAGAGCTGCCCAGTGACACCAGCATCACAGCCGCTTCACACTCATCGAACTCAAAGCGTGACAGGTCAGCAGGGGCCACCAGGCGTGGGCGTGAGTCTCCCCGGGCTGCCACGCTGCTGGCCTCACTGTCCCGAGACGTCTCATCACCCCAGTCGAACTCGGTGCTGCCCTCACGGGCCGCCACACCAGCTGGCCGCCCAGCCCCACCTGGGCCACTGTCCGCCAGGCCCTCCATCTCCTTGGTTCGCATGGACAGGTGGCGGGAGCAGTAGCCCCGCCGCTGGGACTCCTTCATGCAGCCATCTCTCGAGCACAGCCGTCGCCACTGCTTGCCGTTGAATTTCTTTCGAATTCCATTGGGTGTGCAGACCACGTCGCCCTTCTTGTATTTCTGCTGGGCTGCTGTCAGTGGCGTGCGGGCCCGGGCAGCCGGTGCAGCCCCCTTCTCCAGGGAGGCCACGCTGCTGCTGCGGCTGCCGCCCTGGCTCCCCTCCTGGCAGGGCGAGGGCTGCTCGCCAGGGCGGCCTGGGCCGGCGAAGGCTGGGGACTTGGGTGGCGGTGACAGGAGCTGGGGGGGGGGCAGTGGGAGCAGGGCCGGGGTGCCCAGGGCTGGCGGGTGCTTCTCCTCACCCTCCTCGCAAGCCCCCAGGTGGCCACCAAAGCTGATCTTGGAGACCTCGGCATCCTCGGGCTGCTTGAGGTCCAGGGCAGCAGGGCAGGGGGGAAGGGCGGCCCCCGGCTCGGCCTGCCCCTCCTCAGGACCCGCCGGGGGCTTCCTCGGCAGGGCTTCGGGCTCCCACGGGGGCCGCAGCAGGCGCAGGCTGGAGCGGGCCACCCACACCGCGTCCTCGGGCTCACGCTGTGGCAGCTGTGGCGGGGTGGCCGCCGGGCCCGGCTGGGAGCTGGGGCCAGGGCTGAAGCGGACCTTGTAGGCAGCTGGCTTGGCGGCCACCTCCACCACCACCCCTGCACGGTAGGCAGCCACACCGGGCTCCACACAGGTACAGACCGCTGTGCCCACCACCAGCGCAGCCGGCGGTGGCGTGGCATCCAAAACCACATCCACACCACTGCCAGGTGCCCCCTCGTAGAAAGTCAGGGCCCGGTCCCCAGGGAACTGCACACCCAGGTCCTGGCTTCGGCGCACCTGGCGCACCACAGCCGGCAGGAAGAGACCGTCCCCACGCCGAGCCAGCACCCGCTGGGACCGCAGCTGCCGCAGGTCATAGCCACCGCTGGTGCTGCCAGGGGGCCAGGGGCCTAAACCACCAGCTTCGGCCGGCTCATCTTCCAGGTCGGCCGAGTGCTCGCTGGCTGTGTCGGTGGAGGAGGAGCGGGCAGAGGTGGGTGGCTGCGGAGGCACCCCCGGGGTTCCCGCCTCCTCGGGGGTCCGTGCCTGCTCTTCAGGGGCACCAGCCGCCCCACTGCTGCCACTGCCGGCCCCATGCTCCTCCACATACTTCTTCTTGGGCGCTCGTGACTTGAACGTGGCCGTCTTTCGGCTGAGTGAGGGCTCCCAGCGGCCTGCCTCCCCCTCCCCCTTGGGTTCCTCGGCTGGGCCTGGGGCCGGGTCATCGGGGTGCAGCTCTGGGGGCAGCCCTTCAGCCCCTGTGCCCCGCTCGGCCTCCTCCTCACCCTCCTCAGCCTCTTCTGGCCCCGGCTGCTGCTGCTGAGCCTCATCGTCTTCCTCCTCTGGCTTGTCACCCTCCCCGGGCCCTCGCCGCCTCAGGGCCTTGGCCCTGGTGGCTGGGGGGGACTTGCCACCGCTGCCAGAACCTGGGAGGCCGGTGCATGCCTTCCTCATTGGTTTCATCTTTCGTCCACCTGCAGGGTGAGAGGCCAGACACGGGTCACTGAGAGCGACTCGGGAACACCTCCACACCCACTGCCCCCAAGACTTCCTACTTGCTGAGGTCACTGCCTCAGCGCCATGGTCCCCAAGCTCTCCTTCCTGGCTGTCTTCAACTCACATAGGCCCCTGGCCAGCACCCAGACACAGACTGGCACTCGTGTCCCCTGAGCTATACACTCTGGTTCCTTGGGGACCCTCACATGATCTGCTTCCTCTGCAGAGGACAGTAGGTGCGTGCACACACTCTGACTGCCCCAAGGGGACGCGAGAAGCACTAACGGTTCACGTCTATGGAGCACTCACTTGGAGCCGAGCCCTGGGCTAAACTTGCCTTTATTAACCCATGTCATCCTCACAACAGCCCTAAGAGGCAGATGCTAGTATCAGTCCCATTTACACTCGAGGAAACTGGGGCACGGAGAGATCAAGCAACTTGTCCAAATTCATCCAGCTAGGAAATGGCAGAGCTAAGATCTGAACCCAGGCAATCTGGCTCCAGAGTCTGTGCTCCTAACCATTTCAGTGTGCCGCCTGTCACATGATCCTTGTGCTGTCACTGTCCAGAGAACACACACACTCACACACACACACACATGCACAGGCACACAGTCACAGAAAGGGAGATGACTGGGCTGTGATGTGAGCCTCTCTCTACCACCCCCCACCCCTGCCCGGGCAGCCTGGCATGGCCAGGCATTGTGGGAAGGAGTGGGCAGCTAAGAGTCCCAAGGGACAGCTGCCCACTCTGCTCTGCACCCCAGGCCTGCCAGGTACAGCCATCTCCCCAGATCCTGGCAGGGAACAGGCAGGGGCACGTCTGGGGCAATAGCTCATACCCAGTGCTATGACAGGGCCGTGCATAAGCACACATGCACACGCACACGCGCACACACACACACACACACACACGGCACACACACGTCATCACACAGTGGGACACAGAGCTACACCGCAGGGTTTCACTGTCCCACTGGATGGGAGCCTGCCCCTCCCCCCACAGCACCCAGCATGATACCCAAAAGCCCAGCCACCCCTCTTCTGGTCTGCTTGCATCCCCGCCCTGACTGGGCTGGCTCTGACAGGGTGGCTGAGCCGACTGGGCCCCCCTGGCCCCCAAATATGCCCTCGGACTCCAGGTGGGGTAAGTGGGAGAAGGTCAAAGAAAGCAGGACAAGCCCAGCGGGCCAACCTCACCCACTTCCTGAACAGTCATTACTGCCCGCCCCCTTTCAAGCTGCCCTAAGAAAAGGGAAAAAACTTTACTCTGAAGTGACTAAGAGAACCTGAGAGGACAAAAATGGGCCTCTGGGAGGGTTGGGGGATCCAGGACCATGAGCCAAACACAATCAGAGGTACCCCGACGCCGTCTTCAGGCTCCCATGGTACCGCTGACCTCATGGGAGAGTGACCTCTCCCACTTGGGGCCTGCTGCTCCTTAGGATCCTGCAGTCCCAGGATGCCCCTTCTCTGGGTCAATCCTGGGGTCCTCATAGGCAGAGGCTGGAGGGCCCGGGGCTTCTCACACTGGGGCAGTCACCCAAGTACCCGGGAGCTGGGCAGCCGCCACCATCTTCTCCCCACTGACCTGCTGGGCCACCATCCTGGGCATACCCCACCCAGGGCCTACAACCACACTGCCTGGCACCCCTGGACCCTGCTGCCTGGCCCAGCCTCTTCACACCAGAAGCCAAGCCTCTTTCTTTCCCCTGGGGCCTACTCTCTTCCTGTCCACACCTCTTTGGATAACTCCCACCCAAGGCCCTGTGGGCCCTCACCTCCCTCAGGATCTGAGCAGTAACTCCTGAAGCCCAGGCTGGCCCAGGCTTTTCAGGGTCTCATGTCCTCTGTTCCCAACAGGCCTCCTGGCACCAGCTTCTCTGCCACTCTCTCTCCCATCCTGTCACCATCTCTATCTCTAGCTCTCTCTTCACAGGCCCTAGGCCCCCTCCTCAGTCACCCCCTCCTTGTCACCCTCATCTATCTCTGTCACCTCCTCCTCCCAGTCACTCTCATGTCAGCCATCTCTGGACCTGTCACCTTCTCTCCCCATCACCTCTCCTTGTCACCCTCTCCAACTCTGTCCCCTCCCTCTCCCTGTCACCCTGATCTAGTCCTGTCACCCCTCCATTCCTGTTACCCATTCTCTGCCCACCACCCCCTCCTTGTCACCCTTTTTCTGTCACTCCTCCTCCCCACCACTTCCTCCACTCTGTCCCCCCTTCCCACCACCCCGCTCACCCCTTTTCCCCTGTACCCCCTCCCCGTCCCTGCCACCTGTCCCCTCTCGGCCCCCAGCACCCCAAATCCCCCCTGCCCGTGTCAACCCTGGCCCCGCCCCTCACCTCGGGCTCAGCGGGGTTACGGGGCGGGGGGCCGTGGCCCCGGCTCGGTCCGGTCCGGTCCCTCCCCGCCCCCCTCCGGCTCTCCCTCTCGTTTCTCCCTTTTTTTTTACTCCAACACACAAAATGGTGAATGGACCTGCAACAGCTGGAGCAGCCAGCCAATCAGCGGCCACAACCCCGCTGACCGGCGCCGTCCTAGACCAATAGGTTTTCGGAGCCTAGTCGGCTCCGCCTCTCAACGACGAGCGACGCTTGCCACAACCAATCGCGCCCACCCGGCAGCGCTAGGGGGAGGGGCCAAAGTCCAAGATCGGCCTCCCTCTGGGACCGACACCAACCTGAGCCTACGACCGCCTGATCAGCCTAGGGTCCTGCCTTACAATAAGTAACGGACACCAGCATTGACCAATCGCAGGCCGCTTTAGTGCAGAATGACGAATACAGTACCCTGTCGTCTTGCACTCTAGGCCGGAACCCAGCCTCTGCGAGGGACAGTAACCAATGAAATGCAAGAAGGAGGAGCTAAGGGACAGGCTCTCCAATGAACAAGCTCAGAAGGCGTGGCCTCAGCATTTGTTGACCGGCTAGTCGCAATTCCTGCTGGGAATGGTAGTCTTCTTACGTCTCCGGCCCATAGTCGACAGTACACGGCAGACTACAACTCCCATGTGACAGAGTGCCTGGAGCTCCGAAGAACCCGTGCTAGGAGAAAAAGTCGAAAGGGCAGTTCCTCGTGAGTCTCACTGGGCGCCAGGAGCATCTTAGACCCAGGGCCCCGACTCACCCGGATTCCCGGCTCTGGCGTCGCTGCTGGCTCCTCTCAGTGGCGGCGGTAGCGGCACAAGGGGGAGGTGCGAGGAGCAGCCAACCGCCACCCGGGAGGCCCGCAGCCAATCAGCAGCGGCCGGGGCGGGGCAATGACCTCACCGGGTTCTACTCTCTTACCCCTCCCCCACGTGGTTGTTGCTGCCGGTAGCCGGGAGTAGGGAAGTTGGGGGGGAGGGGAGGAGAATAAGTGATGTCACCTTTCCCCCGCTTGATTGGCTGCCGGGTGGCGGGGACTACAACCAATCAACAGTCTCGGAAAGTCTGGCGCGGCCCCGCGGAAAGCCCTGTTGCCACCGGGAGGGGAGAGAACGAGCACTTGAGGGGTGGCGCGCGCTGCAGAGTAGTCTACGCGCGTGGCCTGGGGCTTGGTGGCCTTGGGGACAGGCCACCTCCTCCAAGCCTTTGACATTTAGGGCGGCGCAGTTTTCTGACAGCCCCCCTAGACATGGGGTGGGGGGAGGCACGAGATGGCGAAGTACAGTGCTTCATGGGGCGTCACACTGCATTCCGTGAAGAGCTACGCTTTGTAGGTGTTCACACCTGGCGGGAGCAAGATTTTTTCTTTTTTTTTAAGGTGGGGTGATCACACTGGGGGTTGGGAGGAGAGGAATATGTCCTGTCAGTAGTAGATTCCTCCTGCCCAGATACGGGATTCACACCAGCTGTGAACCTGTTGGCAGTGCATCCATCCGTACTCTGCACATTGCATTTGCCCTGGCTAGCCGGTAATGGGCCGTAGTCACCTACTGCGTCTGATGGGTTCGCAGTATCCACAGGGGATTCACACCAGGTGTGAGGAAAATGCCGCCAGCCTATTGCAGGTTCTTAATGCCTGTAACATTCGCACTACCGGTGAGAGAGTATACTGTGACGTGGCCAGTTCACTCTGGGCTAGAGGGAAGTATCAGTTGTCCAATGGGAGACACTGAGTATGAAGGAGATTCACGTTATCCATGAGATTCACATTATGCACTGTCCACAGAAGGTTTGCCTTGAGAGGGGGGGGGAAATTTCACTGTCTACAAGTTCACACTGGAGAGGAATCTTACACTGTTACTTATGCTATTATGTTATGACATACTATCTTATACTGTCATATTATAACTACTATTTTAATATCATTCTAAAAGAGAGTTTGCACTTCCACGTTGAGTGGGCCCTGAGTTGAGGGAAATTTTACAGGGCTGTTTACACTGTGCCCATTGGGTAGGGGTTGGGTGTGAGCAAAGTTTATGTTCGTCAGAGAGTTCCCACAACCTACTTAGGTAGACCCTTGAAGAATGGTTCGTGCTGTCCCACAAGGGGTTCACAGCAGCCACAGAAAGTTCCCCATGCATGGACATGTTCACTGTCCATGTTAACATTGTCACAGATATGAAAGAGATTAATTATACTGGCCATGGGGAGGCTCATACTGCGTGAAAGTTCACATTGCCCGTGACAACTTATATTGTGTTGGTGGGAGGGGGGGAGGATTGCCATTGATTGGGATGGTGTTTCATGTTCCACAGTCAGTTCACGTCAGGTGTGAGGGCGAATTAGACTCAATGGGGAGATGTGTACTCTCCATGAAGGAATTCACCCTGCCTAGGAAGTACAGGCGGTAAAAGAGGGTCTCTACTGTCTGTTCAGGGTTGTCTCTGGCCGTGGTGTGTTTTTAATGTCCACAGAGGAAACCCCACTGCTTATTCGAGTTACACCATGCATAAAGGAGACCCATCTGTGAGAGTCCACACAGTCCAAGGCCTATTTCACCTGTCTCTGGAACAATTACATAAAATGTAGTTAACTTACACAGTTCATTGAAATTAAACTTTCATGTGGAGTGGGGGTGATGTTGCAGGAAGAAGAATAACACAGGCTTAGCCAGGTTGCTCAGGGTCAAACTGAGCTGGGCTTCTTCCCAGTTGTGTGACCTTGGGCAAATCACTTAATCCCTCTATGCCTCAATTTCTACATCTGTAGTGGATAATTTTTTTTTTAATCCTATGGAATAGGGTTGTTATGAAGATGTAATGAGTTAAGATGTGCAAGGCATTTAGGTCTGTGTCTCTAGCAGGGTAAATCCTCAAAAATGTTAACTATTGCTGTGATTATTATTATTCAGAAGGAGCTTATCACTGCCTGAAGAGTCTATGCTGTCACAACCTTACTGGTAACCTGTCCGTATAGTTTGTATGTGTTGTAGTGGTGCTGGTGGTGGTGCTTTTTGAAAGGATTCCAGGGTTCAGCATATCTGTGGGACATTTATCAATCCATCAGGAGGCATTATGGTCTACTGCTTGATGTCCCAGCTTAACAGTTTTTAGCTGTGTAGCCTTGGGCCTGTACCCTCTCTCATTCTCACTCTCCTCATCTGAAAAATGGGGATCATTAGAATATCTATCTCATAAAGTTGAGGTGAGGATGAAATGAGATGCTGAATCTAGGGCCTTGCGTATAGTAAGTGCTCAATAAATGGGAGCAGTGATTTTTATATGCCCTATCCTGCACTGGACTCTGGGAAATCCCTGCCATTCAAGAAGTCACCATTTCTTGGCCTTTATTTGGGGCCTAGTGTCGATGATGGGTTACACCACCCTTCAGGGAGTCATGCTATCCTAATACGTGTGTGTGTTGAAGGGGAGTTGGGTAACTTTTTATTGGAGAGTTAAGACTTTCCGGGTTGGGGGGAATTAGTATAATTGTATGAAAATTACAAAAGCCCAGAGGGTTGTTTTTTTTTTTTTTTAATGTTAACAGTCTTTCAACTTTAGTGAATTTTTTTATAACTATTATCAGTTAGATTTCACTTCAGACAAAAGTAACAGAAATCCAAACACCAGTGGCTTAAATAAAATAGAGATGTATTTTTCTCTTACCTCTGAAGAGATTGAATCACCTTCTGGTCTTTTCAGTCATACTTAGCTCCTCTGCCTCAGTGGCTGCTGGAGCTCTTGCCACCCACTCCAAGTTCCAAGCAGCGATATGGGATATAAGGGTTTGACACTTTGAATCTTTTACCTTTTGGAAGCTTCTGTGGAAGCCCCACTCAATCCGTACTTCTTACATCTTATTTGCCAGGTGTGTTAGTTGGCCACCTCTGTTTGAGCCCAGAGGGTTTAACTGGAACAGGGAATTTCTTCCTGTCTACGGGAAAGGGCTACATTATCCATGACTTAATAAAACTGACAGTGACATTGGGGTTTATTACACCCATTGGTTGAGTCTACACTATTCACAGAGTGGTCCACCCAGGCAGGTGGCACTGTCCACGCGGGGGCACAATGTCCTGCATGAGGTCATGCTGACTATGGGGCTACATTATTCCCATGAAGGCTCGCACTGCTTACTGAGGTAATCCTGTTTATACGTACTACAGTATGCATGCGAGGTTTCCCCGGTTGTGGGAATTGACCCTACTGCTAGAGGAATTCACACAACACAACGTTAAACAACTTATGCCACCTCTGTGGTAGCGCACACTAAGGACGGGACAAGGGCTTCCCTGGTGGTGCAGTGGTTAAGAATCCGCCTGCCAATGCAGGGGACACAGAGCCCTGGTCTGGGAAGATCCCACATGCTGCGGAGCAACTAAGCCCGTGCACCACCAACTACTGAGCCTGTGCTCTAGAGCCCGTGAGCCACAACTACTGAGCCCGCGAGCCACAACTACTGAGCCCGCGAGCCACAACTACTGAAGCCTGCGCGCCTAGAGCCCGTGCTCCGCAACAAGAGAAGCCACCGCAATGAGAAACCCATGCACGGAAACGAAGAGTAGCCCCTGCTTGCCACGACTAGA
The DNA here is from genome assembly GCF_005190385.1 of Monodon monoceros. Classification (NCBI taxonomy): domain Eukaryota; kingdom Metazoa; phylum Chordata; class Mammalia; order Artiodactyla; family Monodontidae; genus Monodon; species Monodon monoceros. The sequence continues at coordinate 46,964,484 of NW_021703766.1, forward strand.
GAAAGACTGCGTGCAGCAACGAAGACCCAATGCAGCCAAAAATAAAAAAATTTATTTTAAAAAAAGGAGGGGGCCGGGCTTCCCTGGTGGTGCAGTGGTTGAGAGTCCGCCTGCCGATGCAGGGGACACTGGTTCGTGCCCCGGTCCGGGAAGATCCCACATACCGCGGAGCGGCTGGGCCCGTGAGCCATGGCCGCTGAGCCTGCGCGTCCGGAGCCTGTGCTCCGCAACGGGAGAGACCACAGCAGTGAGAGGCCCGCGTACCGCAAAAAAAAAAAAAAAAAAAGGAGGGGACAAGCCATTTGTACGGGGGGGGTGCACGTTGTTCATTTGCTTTCTCACCATCTATATGAGGCTCACACTGTTTTTGAGGGTTACACTGCCTATGTGGGGTTTACACCGTTTATGTGGGTTGCCCTGTTATATGGGTCCACACGGTTTACGAAGTACTTTTGGATGAGGCCCAGATCATTTATGAGAGCTAGCCTATCTGGACAAGGTTTATGAGGGTCATGCTGCCTATATTTGGGTTCACACTGTTTTTAAGCATTACACTGTCTATTGGGGGTTTACACTGTCCATGTGAGAGTCACACTGTATATGGGGTTTACCTCAGTATGGACGCTGTCTCTATGGGATCTGGTTGTGGGGTTATACCAGCTGTATGCAGACTCAGTTCACTTCAGCGAATACACATCACCAGCCTACTCTATGACAGACCCTGCTCTAGGCACTGGTGATAAAGCAATGAAGAATGTGAAGAACACGGATCAAGTCCCTGTCTTTGTGGAACTGACATTGAGTAGGACAAGTTCACCTTGCATGGAGGTTTCCCTGTTTATGAGATTCACATCGGGATTCATACTCTTTAGGGGGTTGCACTGGAATCGACTGTCCAGGAGGGTTTCTCTGTGTGTATGGAGCTACATTTTATTGGTATTACATTGGGCATAAGGGAGTTCACTGTCCAAAGATGAGCTTATCCATTCATTATTGATTGCCATGCTCTGGGGATACTACAGGCAACAAAACAGACACAAATCCGTGCCCTCTTAGAGCTGATATTATGGAGGAGGGATTCAAACGACAAGCAAATACATTATGGAAATATATGCCAGATGATGCTAAGTGCTATGGAGAAAAATAGTGCACAGAAGGGACACAGGGATCTAAGAAGGGGGCTCCAATTTAAAATATAGTGGTCAGGGACTTCCATGGTGGTCCAGTGGTTGAGACTCCACGTTTCCACTGCAGGGGGCAGGGGTTTGATCCCTTGTCAGGGAACTGAGATTCCCACATGCCACATGGTGTGGCAAAAAAAAAAAAAAATAATATATATATGTATATGTATATGTATATGTATATGTATATATAGTGGTCAGACATAGTCGTATTGGGAAGGAGGTTTGTTTATTTTTTAATTTTTGGCCACACACTGCGTGGCTTGCAGGATCACAGTTCCCCAACGTGTCCTCAGCAGTGAAAGCACGGAGTCCTAACCACTGGACCACTAGGGAATTCCCGGGAAGGTGATTTTTAAGTAAAAACCTGAAAGGGATGAGGGACAGAGCTATGCAGACCTCTGGGGGAAAAGTCTTCAAGGCAGATGGAATAGCATGGGGCAAAATCCCCAAGGGAGGAATATGCCTGGCATATTCTAGAAACAGCAAAGAGGCTGGAGCGTATTTGGAAAAGAAATGAAGGGGAAAGGTGGGAAGTGAGGTCAGGAAGGAAGGGCCTTGCAGGCAAGGAGCTGTAAAAGCAAGGAGCTGGCTTTTACTCCCAGCGAGTAGAGGGGCTACTGGAGGGTTTGGGGCAGCAAAGGGATGTCATGTAGTTGACGAAAACCAGTCTGGCTGCTGATAGAGCACAAACTATAGGGACCAGTGGCAGCAGGGAGACCAGTGAGGAGACCCTAGACCAGGATGGTGGTGGCAGGGGAGGGTGGCTGATTCTGAAACAGCTGAAGGAAGAGCTAGCCGATGGGAGTTCCCTTCAGATTGGATGTAGGATGAGAGAAAGGAATTAAGGATGATTTCAAGCTGTTCAGCCTGAGCAACCAGCAAAATGGAGCTGCATTTTCCTGAGATGGGGGAGACTGGAGGTGGGGGGACAGTTTGGGGGAGATCCAGAAGACCATGATGACTTGGAAAACTCAAGAAATCCAAATGGAAACAATGATGAGGCAGTTCAACATGTGAGATTGGAGCTCAGGGTAGAGTCCTGAGATGGAGATAGAAATTTGGGTGTAATCGGCATAGAGATGGTATATGAAACCGTGGTCCTGGTGGAGATTGTCAAAGGAATGGGTGTAGATGGAGAAGAGAAGAGGACCTGGGACTGAGCTCTGGGACCCTTCAGCTTTTCAAGTCAGGGAGATGAGGAAGGGTGATACTATAAAGGGGTTACATTTTCTGTTTGCCAATGGTTACGCTGTTTAGGTGGCTGTGCTCTCTAAACAGTGTGGGTGGGTCCTACTATTTCTAAGGGAATGACAATAGAGTAGTAGTGGTTCATTATTGCTTATATGGGTAATGGGTGGGTTGCAATTACGATTTTTATCGTCCGCACAGTTTCCTTTCTAGGTGTGAAGTCTGTGAAGAGTTGTGACTTCTGTGGGGATAGGTTCTGTCCATGCCTTTGCCTGACAACAATAGGATAAAAGTTATCTGCGTCAGGACAGTAAACTGGAACAAGAACTACTAGGTCCACGGGAGTTGGGGTGTCCTTACTGTGCAGACAGACTTGTTTTCTCCATGGAGTGTTACATTATTCATCCCAGGCACATCCTAGGTCTGTGAGAGGCTGTGCTTTTTACCAGCCCCAGGGGCATTTGTGGAGGCTTTCCATAGTGAACAGAGGAAAGGGGGGGGGGGTGATCCTTGCTCATTGGAGTTCACATGGCCTTGGTTGGATGGTATATCTTCAAGGAATGACCAGTGGTGATGGATAGTTTCCATCACAAGTTCACAACATCTAGGTGTTTCACATAGGAATGGTGGGGTTCACCATCCCTGGGGGTGGTTTTCAGTGTTCACAAGACAACTGAAGTATCCAAGACAGTCCACACTTCTATGGTGGAGTCACACAGACCCCTGAGGGGTTATAATATCTGTGGACACGCCATTTTCACCAGGCACTCCCATTCTCTGTGGATGGCTGAGAGTCTCCCATGAGGCATACCCACCATCTATGATTGTGTTTCGCAGAAACTGTGGGATTGAGTTATCCAGCTGGGTCAGGGTAGGATTATGCTATTAACAGGAAATTTCACTATCAATGCTGTGTTTATTGCCAACAGTTGGAGTCTGTAGGGTGAGGGGTGCTTACCTCATCCACAGAGGTAACTCTGCTAATAATTATTACCAGTATTTATTGTGTGCTTACCTCAAATCTCTGATTTCTCACAACAACCTAATCATGTAGGGCCTATTAATATCTCCATTTTACAGATGAGGAAGCTGAGGCTCAAAGAGATAAATTCACTTGCTCTATGTCGCGTACAGGAAATAGCAGAGTTTGGGTTGCCACCCCAGTCTCTGTCTTGCTGGTGGGAGAATGGAGGTCACTGAGGCTGTTATAGACCTATTATCTTTTAAACTTTGCATCATCTTTTTCTGAGGGGGGGGGCAGTAAAAGAGGTAGTAAAATCTAGTGGTTAATGGTGGTGATTTTGAATTGGATAGGTTGGGTTTGAATCCTGGCTCCAACACTTCCTGAGCCTCATTTTCTTAATCTGTAAATGGGGCGAACAATAGTAATTCCCTTCTTTGGGTTTTTGTGAGGATTGAATGAGAAGATGTCCCGACAATGCTTGGCCCAGTGCCTGGCACATCTTGAGCTTTAGCAATTCGGGAGGGAGCTGTTATAATAACAACGATGATGATTATCACTGGCGGACCACACTGCTCCCAGAGGGTTACAATATCCGTGGGGGAGCTGCACTGTCCGTAAGCAAGGTTACATTAATTCCCCAGGGGGGTGATGCTTCCCGGGAGGCCTTGGTCTCCCTGAGGAAGAGGCCTGAGACTTCTGAGGCACTGGTGAGGATCTGCTCTAACGCCACTAGGAACCCAGCAACAGAGGCTGGGCTTGAAGCCCTAAGCACCCAGAGCCTTCCCTCTCTGTGGCCTGTTCGTCTCTGTCTTCTTGATTTCACTCTCTCTGAGCATCTCCCCCCCGCCCTCCCCGCTTCGTTTCCTTTGGTACCTCAGAGTCTTTTCTGAGACTCTGTTTCCAGGATCAGCCTGTGACTATAGCTTCGATTTGCCCTCTACTGTTGGCCATCGGATCATTGCTGATTTCCTGTTTCCCAAAGCCTCAGGCTTCATCCACTCCTCCCAGCTGCAGAGAACAGACTTAACACTGCCCTACGCGCTGGCCTTCATCCTTAAGCCCTGCCTTCCTCTCTCCTGGCGACCCCCCAGTGCCCCTTGGGAGCACATTTGTTCCGACTTTGCTCACCCCCTCGCATCCTGACTCCATCCCCGGAACCCCCTGCCCTGGAGGTGGAGGTGGGGGTACCTCCGGCGCCAGCCGTGTCCCCAGGACAGCTGCAGTCTGGGGATGGGGGGGCGGGCTCCCGCGTGCATTCTCTCTGGTCACTTCCTCCCCAGTTGGGACTGGGGCTATCTGGAAGGCCAAGACCCCATCCCTGGAGGAATGGAGGGCACAGCCGCCTCCCTATTTCCGATGCTGGGAAATGCTTCCCGCCCATTCCACCCCACCCCTGGACAGCTGCCCCCATTCAGGCTCAGGATTGTTGGTGGGGGGATACGGTGAGCCGAGCCTGGGAAATGCTGTGGTCTGGATCATCCTCCAAGGTCCTGACCCGGCCCCCCTGCAGAGGAAATTCTGCCTCCTCCCGAAAGGTCCGTACTCCTCCTCACAAACGTTTCTGACACGCATCAGAAGGTACCCCCCAAACCCCTCTTACAGGCTTCCAAAGAAAATCTGGACCCCGCAGTGGGCAGGAGAGGAGGAGGGGCGGCAGGTCGCGAGTCCTGAGGACTTAAGTTATCTTCAGACTTGGAGCCTCAGAGAAGGGTCATGACCCCCCGGACCCCATCCCACCCCAACCCCCTCCTTCCCTCCTCCCCCGTCGCGCGGCCCCTTTAAGCCTAGAGCCGGCCGGTCCTCAGTGGCTGCGCGCCGACGAGTGTGTGTGTGTGTGTGTGCGTGTGTGTGTGCGTGCGCGTGCGTGTGTGTGAGTGCGCGGGGAGGGGGCGGGCGCAGTGTCTCCATGGCGACGCGGCGGTGACGTCGCCGGCCGGGGGGCGTGGGCGTCCCGGCCCCGGAGTGCGATATTAACCCGGGAGGCGGCGGCGGGGAGGGGAGAGGCTCTGAGAGGCGAGGCCGGGTGAATCGGCGAGGGCGGCCCGACGGGCTCGGGACGGGACGGGGCAGCGCGGGCGCCGGGAGCTGCGGCCCGGAGTCGGGGCGCCTCGCCCCGGGCCCCCCAGCATGAAGACCCCGGCGGACACAGGTGGGGGCGGGGGCAGCACGTGTGGGGGAGACTTGTTGCCCCGGGAAACCAGGCGGAGAAACTTTGGGGGGGCTGAAGGGTTCTGGGGGAGCCCGAGTGATCCCCAGTTCCGGGGGACCCCCAAGCACTCCAGACCTGTTGCTTCTTGCGGCGCGAGCGGGGGTGTGCACCGGACCCCCAATTCCTGGCTGTGGGCGCAGTGGTATGGGTGCTGCGAGTCCTGGTTCTCTCCTTGCTTGGACCCCGAAAGCTCGGCTCTCCCTCACTCCCGGGATCACGGGGGTGGCTGGGTTCCTCCCCGCCGCTCTGTCACGTTGCACTCTGGGGGCCGGGACGTGTGCGGGGTGTGTGTGTGCGGGGGGGCTGTCCACAGGGCCCGCTATCCCAGGTTCCGCGCTGCGCGGTCCGGCCCGTGACCTTCACCGCGATGCGTGCCCCGCACCGGCTTAGAGGGGGATACAGGATGGCCTCTAGGAGGAGGGCGTGAGTGGGGAGCCCGGGACTCGGGGACCGGGCTGCACCGCCCCTCCCCCGCCCGTCTCCGCCGGCTTCTCTCTCCCCCGCCCGCGCCGAGTCGCAAAGTTCCAAAGCGCAGCCCGAACGTTCGAAAAAGGAACTTTTTGTTTCCGACCTTAGAACGCGCGGCTTTAAGGTCGCTCGGGAGAGACCTGGGAACCCTCCTCCCTCGCCTCCGGGGACCCGGGGTTGGGGAGGGTGGGGAAGGTGGGGGTGGACGCGGAGGCTCCCCTCCTCGACCCCCTCCCTCATCCAGCTCTTCTCTTTCAACCGGCCGTCTTTTCCTTCCGCCCCCCTCTTCCCCGCCAACTTGCTCCTCCTTAAGGGGCCAAGGTTCCCCTCCCCCCCGGTCGGCGGGCGGGGGGCAGCAGGATTAACCCCCCCCCCCGGACTTTCCCCCTTCCCCTCCCCCGCCGCCCCCGGGCTCTCGCTGGCTGGACTTTGCGCCCGAGCGCGCTGGGGGAGGGGTCCCAGCCGCCCCCTGCCCGTCTACCCCGTCGGAATCCGGCCCGGGGCGGGGACGGGGGAGGGGGAAGGGGGCCAGGCGCCGCTGTTCAAACTTGTTTCCTTCCCCCGGCGGCGGCCGCGGCTAGGGCTCCTGTGTGAGGGTGTGTGCCCCGACCGGCCCACCCACCCCGCCCCCCCGTCGCTCGGCGGGTGGGGGCGGCTCTTAAAGGGCTCCGAGCCGGGCTCCGGCGCCTGGGGATTGGGACCGAGGAGGGGGCTGGGCGTGGGGCAGGGGTTCGGAGTGCTGTAGGGTCAGTCACGTGCGTCCCACATACTCTCTGGCTCCCAAAGGCTCCAGGGCCGCTGGGCCTTGGGGGCAGCAGGAGCCTTCCCTCGCCGGAGGAGGGGGCCGAGGCACCCAGACAACCCCGCCTCGTCTTCCCTCCCTGCTACGGGCCTTCGCCTGGTGGGACCGGCTGGGCAGCTCCCCCAACCCAGTCTTGGGGCCGCGCCGTGTGGGTTCTCTGGCTGGGGGAAGGGCCGGGGGCCTGTACTGGTCTCCCAGTCGGTCCATGGGTCCATCTGCCTCCTGGCTGGCCGCTGCGCGCCCCTCCATCCGATCCTCCATCCCGGCCCCTCTCTCCTCTGCCGCGGCTGTTTCCCACTTCCTGTTTTCTTCCCGGCTCTGGCGCCACCGAAGGCTGCCTGGACTGGGGGAGGTGGCGGGGCCCCCCAGGAGGCCGGCGTGTTCTTCCTCTACCACTACCCCTCCCTTCCGACCCCAGAGTCCTTTTAAAAAAAGTTTGGGCAGTTATGTGAATTTGAGGGGCGCCCAAGAATTCTGCAGACCCCGCTCCCAGGTTTCCACAGTCTGTCTGGGAGATTCCCTACCCCGCCTCCGTGGGACCCAGGTGTGCCTTCTGGGACCCCGCCATCCCAGCCCTTCCTGTCTGCTGCCTCTTCTCCACCCTGTCTGGCAATGTCCTCAGCTCTTCTCTCAGTGTCAGCTGCTCTGTCTCTGCCTCGCTGTCCTCCCATGCTCCAGAGGTCCTGCACCCCCAAGCTTTCTTGGTGCGGGCCGGGTGGTTCCCTGTTTTAAGCACGTGGACCCATACACAACACACACTCACACATGCTCCCCTTGCCCGTGCCTGGCTCCTGGCTCCAAAGCCTGGGGAACAGAGCCCCATTGAGACACCCTGACGTCACCCCTCATCTTCCTTCTCCCCCCAAAGCTGGGAACAGGCCCTCATGTATGCCATGTCCGATGAGGAAAGCTGGCTTTGGGGTGGGCCTGGGAATAGGGAGGGCCCTTGCCACGAGTGGGAGCCAGGGTTCTGGCCCGGGAGGGGGTTTGTTCAGGGAGGGGGCTTGACTAGGGGGCCTGGGTCAGTCCCCGGAATGCAGCTTGAGGCCTTTCCAGAGCCCCCCACCTCCCTTCCCTTTGTGTTGCATGTAGTCTCTCTCACTCCTTCTCTTCTGCAAAGTTTATTTTTAGCCTCCTGCTCCCCCGCTCCCAGGACTGTCGCTGCACACACGTTGCCTGGTTACCGGGACAAGGAGGCTGGGGCGGGTGGGCTGGGAAGGGTGGCTTTAATTTTGGGGGGAGGGTGGAAATCAGTACACACCCCAGCTCTAGACTGATGTCTCAGGGGCTTCGGCCCCCACCCCGAGTCGGAGAGCCAGATTGGGGTTTAGGTGGGGGGGAGCGCGAAGCTTGGTGCCCTGAAGGGAGACAGGAGTTTGGAGGAGGTTGGAGGGTACGTGGAGCGGGCGGACTCCTGGGTTCCCAATGACCTCTGGGCCCTGAGCAAGATCCTCGGACCTGGGTTCTCTAGCAGGGTGAGCGTAAAGGGGTGAACACCTGGATTCCCAAGAGAGGGATGGGGCTGTGGATGCTGGGGTCCGTGGAAGGTGTTGTCAGGGGTTGTCACTTCTGAATGGAGCAGGGGCTGCTGGTACATACAGTACCCTGGGTCTGTGACCAGCTGGAGGTCATATGGTCATATCCCTGGAGCCCTGAGGGGCTGGTTTGAGGCTGGAATTTCTGAATGAGGCAGGGACCAGGTGGGGAATGCTGGCCATCCCAGTCTACCCAAGGCCAGGGGTCAGGGAGCTGGGTCCCAGTAGAGGTTAGAGTCGGCTCTGATTTAGAGGGAGTGGCCCCTGTGGGAATAGGAACTGCTGATCCCCTGTGTCCCCATGGGGAAGGATCCCCTGTTGGATTCCAGACTTGGGTGGAGTCTTTGGGGGAGGTTCCATGTTGCCCCAGGCCTGGTTGGTACCTGCTTGAGCTGTGGTGTGAGCCAGGGCCAGGGGAGGGAGGCTGACCCTTGCAGCCTGATTGGGACTTGGGACCCCGCCCATCCTTAGCTGTCCACCTTGGCCTTCTCCCTCTAGTGGCACCAGGGCTTCTGTCTTGCCTCCCCCCTTCTCTTCCTCCCTTTCCCTCCTCCCGCCCCTCCATTACCGGCTGCCTAGTGCTGAATTATTGATGACCCCTGATTACCCGGGGGTTTGGGAAATGACAACAACCGCAGCCCCCCCAACTCTCCCCCCCAGGCTGCCCATCACCTCTAGGGACCAGCCAGCCCACCACCAACCTCTACCCAAGGTTAATGCTGGGGGCGGGTAGGTAGGTGGGCAGGGAAGAAGCTGAGGGTGAGAAGGCAGAAGGGGGAGCAGGCTACAGCTAGCGGTGACTGTTCAGTCTTGAGGCCCTCCAGCCAGGTTGGGTCTGTGCGCCCGGGTCTGGGTAGGGCAGTGCAGCACAGAGGGTCCAGGGCTTGATGGGGGGAGCGGGGGGCGCTCTCTCAGACAGTCTGGGTTTCACTCTCCAGGGAAGACAGAAGCCTCTGTGTGTGCAAGCGCTGACCTCATCGTCAAGCAGCCACCCCACCCCTCCTGGTCCTTTTAAGAAAAAAAAAAAATCCTCCTTTCGGGGCCTAGGGTGGGAGTAAGGGCTCCAGTAGGTCTTGGGAGGGAGACAGTGTACCTTCCTAGGAGGGGAACAGAGACGGTCGTGTGGCGGGGACGGGGGGCCGGCGCGGTAGTGACTGACCCTGAACGGGAGTGCGGGTGGGCTGGGGGGGGGCTCGCCCCAACCCGTCTGGCCACGTGTGCCCCTTCCTGCCCCTCCCCCACTGGCAGCCTTGCCCGCCGGCCTGGCTTGGTGCCTGGCCCCCTGGCACTGGCCCCGGGACCCGCCGCCGACGGTTTCCTGTTTCTCCCGGTGTCGCTGGAGCAGGCTCCAGCTTCCCCTCCCCCCAGCTCCTGTCTAGCCCCCCTCACACACAGACAGACACACACTGTCCCTCTCTAAGCAGGTCCTGGCTTGGCAGGGGGAGACGGATTTCCCCACGTTAAGGGCGGGGTAGGGGGTGGACCCTGGGATGGGCCCCAGGGCCCCAGACTTGGCGCCCTGACCCGGGGCCGCACCCCTGCCTCCTGTCCCCAGGGTTTGCCTTCCCGGATTGGGCCTACAAGCCGGAGTCGTCCCCCGGCTCGAGGCAGATCCAGCTGTGGCACTTTATCCTGGAGCTGCTGCGGAAGGAGGAGTACCAGGGTGTCATCGCCTGGCAGGGGGACTACGGGGAATTCGTCATCAAGGACCCCGACGAGGTGGCTCGGCTCTGGGGTGTCCGCAAGTGCAAGCCCCAGATGAATTATGACAAGCTGAGCCGGGCCCTGCGGTGAGGAGGGCAGAGGTCCCTGGGCAGATGTGGACAGCCCCCCACTGGTTGGGAGCCCCTGGCCCACGGGAATAGGCTTTGGGTTTGCCCTCTGGGTCCAAATCACAGCTGCATGACCTTGGGCAAGTCCCAGCCCCTCTCTGAGACCATTTGTCACACCGAGGTGTCCTGAGGAGAGAATACAACCAGGGACGTGGCCTCTAGTCTGGCCCCAGAACTGAGGGGAGAGCTGGTCTCCACCCTCTGGACCTTGATTTCTCTCGGGTGGCCCGTGTTTCTCGGTCACCCTTTGCGAGCAGCACTCACACGTGTCAAGGTTCGGGGTCTGGACTTGGGTCCCGTGTGACTGACCGTCCGATGGTGTTTCTACATCCACAGCTATTATTACAACAAACGTATTCTGCATAAGACTAAGGGGAAACGGTTCACCTACAAGTTCAACTTCAACAAACTGGTGCTGGTTAATTACCCTTTCATCGATGTGGGGTTGGCTGGTGAGTACAAGGGCTGGTAAGCATGGCCTCAGAGGGACGGCAGGGTCTGTCTGAATGTCCAGGCGAGGCTGGGGGCCTTGACATCGTGCCTTCCCTCTCCCGCCAGGGGGTGCGGTGCCCCAGAGCGCCCCGCCAGTGCCGACAGGCGGCAGCCACTTCCGCTTCCCTCCCTCAACGCCCTCCGAGGTGCTGTCTCCCACCGAGGACCCCCGCTCACCACCGGCCTGCTCTTCGTCCTCATCCTCCCTCTTCTCGGCTGTGGTGGCCCGACGCCTGGGCCGAGGCTCTGTCAGTGACTGTAGCGATGGCACGTCAGAGCTGGAAGAGCCACTGGGAGAGGACCCCCGGGCCCGACCGCCTGGCCCCCCGGAGCTGGGTGCCTTCCGCGGGCCCCCGCTGGCCCGCCTGCCCCATGACCCTGGTGTCTTCCGTGTCTACCCCCGGCCCCGGGGTGGCCCTGAGCCCCTCAGCCCTTTCCCTGTGTCGCCTCTAGCCGGGCCTGGCTCCCTGCTGCCCCCTCAGCTCTCACCGGCTCTGCCCATGACACCCACGCACCTGGCCTACACTCCCTCACCCACACTGAGCCCTATGTACCCCAGTGGTGGCGGGGGCCCCAGCGGCTCAGGGGGAGGCTCCCACTTCTCCTTCAGCCCTGAGGACATGAAACGGTACCTGCAGGCCCACACCCAAAGCGTCTACAACTACCACCTCAGCCCCCGCGCCTTCCTGCACTACCCCGGGCTGGTGGTGCCGCAGCCCCAGCGCGCTGACAAGTGCCCGCTGCCGCCCATGGCACCCGAGACCCCACCAGTCCCCTCCTCAGCTTCGTCCTCCTCCTCTTCCTCCTCCTCTCCATTCAAGTTTAAGCTCCAGCCGCCCCCACTGGGACGCCGGCAGCGGGCGGCTGGGGAGAAGGCTCTGGTGGGCGCTGACAAGGGCAGTGGCGGTGCCCTCGGTGGTGGTGGCAGTGCAGGCGGGCTGGCCGAGGGGGCCGGGGTGCTGGGCCCCCCCGCCCCCCCGCCCCCCCCACCCCAGATCAAGGTGGAGCCTATCTCGGAAGGCGAGTCAGAGGAGGTGGAGGTGACTGACATCAGCGACGAAGATGAGGAAGACGGGGAAGTGTTCAAGACGCCTCGTGCCCCCCCTGCACCCCCGAAGCCTGACCCCGGCGAGGCACCCGGGGCAGCCCAATGCATGCCCCTCAAGTTGCGCTTTAAACGGCGCTGGAGTGAAGACTGTCGCCTTGAGGGGGGTGGGGGCCCCGCTGGGGGCCTCGAGGATGAGGGAGAGGACAAGAAGGTGCGTGGGGAGGGGCCTGGGGAGGCAGGGGGGCCCCTCACCCCAAGGCGGGTGAGTTCTGACCTCCAGCACGCTACAGCCCAGCTCTCTCTGGAGCATCGAGATTCCTGAGGGCTGTGGGCAGGGGACCCCCGTTCCCTCCACCCCCCCCATGCCTCTTTTGCTGCCTTAACCCCCCCCCATTCCCTGGAGGTGAGGGCAGCTTTCTCGTCTCTTCCCTGCCTCCTCCCTTTCCCCTCCCCCACGTTTTGTATAAAACTTTTAATTTCTTTTTTTTTTTTTTAACTGTGAGGGTGGGTGGGTGCCCAGGGCTGGGGGCTGTCCCCTGTCTCTGTGGGTTTCTAAGCTCCGGGCAGAGTGGTAGGGGGGAGGGGGGAGTTAAGGGGGCCACCTCCATTCTGGGGAATTTATATTTGAACTGAGGCTCTGGCCTCAAAGCCCAGGAACTTTTTTATTACAATCGCTTAGGAAGTAAAGCCTTGTCTCCCTCCCTGTTCTCTGCCTCCTGTACCTCTCTCCCTTTCCACCCCCGGCCATCCTCAGCCCCGATCCTGCCTTCCCTGCCCCTCCAGGGGCCATGAGTGCCTGGGTTTCTCATACCCCCCCCCCCACAGGGTTGCAGCAGAGGAGGGAGGAACATTTTATGATGAACCAAAAATTCTGTGGGGGGGGGGTTGGGGGTGGAGGAGGGTGAGGGGTGCCGCCCATAGGCCACAAATCTCTACAAGTGCCTGCTATCCCTCTCCTACTCCCCACCCCGGCGCCAGTCCAACCCCTTCACCCCCAGCTGCTCCTAGGACTAGCCCGTAGGCAGGCAGGTGGGAAGGGGGTGCCCTGAAACCAAACTGGAAGCGCCCTCTGCCTCCCAGCTGGGGCCCCTGGGCTGGGGGTCTGTGGTCGAGCCTTATTCTGTATTGGGGACGGAGGTTGGGGGGAGGGAAGTTGGGGGTTGCTGGAGAATGTATTCAAAACAATAAAACTTTGGACCTTTGGATGCAGTGATCTGTCCTGGGTGCTGGGTGCAGCCACTGCAGGGCAACAGCCTTTGCTTGGTTCTTAAGGACAGGGACCTAGACTGGACCCCCAAATGGACCTATGGCCAGAGGGCCTAACCCCATCTGAATGGGGCAAATCCAGGCCTGGGAAATGAACTCCTGACCTGGGGCGGCACTTAACCCCTGGGCCTGATGGTGAAGGTCTCAGGCATGCTCTGGCCCTCGGTCTGCTCCCCTCTTCCATGGGGGATCTGCTCATCCTTGGGAGCCCCTTAGGCTCTTCAACACCACGCCATGGCCCTTGCTCTCCTGCCTACAATGCCTTTCCTCTCTGTGAATTCCTAGTCATGCCTCCATGGAGCTCCTCTTGCGCTACGTCTGGTGTTCTCCCACACGTCACTCTCCTTAGAGGCGCTTATGAATTAATCTGGGAGTCCTTTGGCAACAGGCTTGCAGGGTCTCTTGAAATGTAGACCTTGCAAGGTACCTTAGTGATCTTCTCATCAAACCATGGAAACACTCTGCCAGCAAGTTAAGAAGGGACTGGCTAGGGCTTCCCTGGTGGCGCAGTGGTTGAGAGTCCGCCTGCCGATGCAGGGGATACGGGTTCGTGCCCCGCTCCGGGAAGATCCCACATGCCGCGGAGCCTGCGTGTCTGGAGCCTGTGCTCCGGAACGGGAGAGGCCACAACGGTGAGAGGCCTGCGTACCGCAAAAAAAAAAATAAAATAAGAAGGGACTGGCTTCATCATAGTTGCTATTGATTGACCTACGGTGTGCCAGGTACCTAGTTGGGAGCTGCAGCGCTTTATCTCCAACATCCAGCAAGGTAGGGGCAAGCGGCTCACTTAAATCACTTGCCCAAGACCTTAAGCCCAGCTAGGACTTTAAATGAAGTCTGTCTCTGAACCCCATGTTCTTTCAACAACTGCGTTCTCCTCCTAAAGCCAGGATCGTTGGATCTAGACCAGGATCTCAAGATCATAGGATCTGAGAGGTGAGCTCATAAGGCTAGAAGCCCAAGTTGGAGAGCTTGAATCAGAGATGAAAGAATCAAGAGGAGGAATCCAAGCTAGAGGTGCCCTTAGAGACAGCACAACCCGTTCAGTGCAGGTAAGGTGCTGGAGGCCCAGAGAGGGGAAGGAGTTCCCCAAGGCTACACAGCTGCTAAGAGATGGAGTGAGAATTGAGGGCTCAGGGCCTGTTGTGGACTGGCTTCACTGTGCAACATCACCCTGTGTAACTCTGAGGGGAAAGGAACTGGAAACTCCTACCCACTCTCCTTTCATCCTCATTTCATGCCAGCCCAGGGTGGGTGGTCCCAAATGATGCCCGTTGGCAGTGAAGAGACAATCCAGGGTTGGGGTACTGGCAGGAAACTGAGGCTCCCGTGGCGGCCTATGGGCAACTGCTCCCTCTCCTGGGTGATGTAAGTCACTCCCTTAGGGTGGGGGCCGCTGGGCTATTTCTGGAAGTTGGGATGAGGCCTGTCTCCTGGCAACATAGATGCAGCTGAGTTGGTGGTGGTGGTGGTGTGATGGAGAAAGAGGGATGTCATCGTTGGAGGCAGGAGGGGGGACTCTGACTAGTAGTCTCAGCACCTGATTCTAGTGCCTTCAAAGCACCTCTAGACCGGGTCTATCGTGGATTTAAAAGCACTCAGCTCCAGAGCTGCTCTCCAGGTTATTCCACAGCCCCAGCAGACTTCCTGCCCCAAATTCTGGCTGCGTGGGATGTCACAGGGGGCATCCGGTCTTGAAAATCCCAGCGGCTCCTCTAATCTTTAATGACCCACCTGAATTTATTCACGGTTTCTGCAAGACCATACCCCTGCTCCCTTCTACACCCTCCGGGATCTCTGATAACCAAGTATAAAGCCCTTTATAGATCTCAAGACACTTCATCAATTAATTCATCCCATGAGAGACCCTCTTCTTACCGATAATCTCAGTACTTCCACAGTCCCCCAAAGGTCCTTCCTTATGCTTCTCAACCATCCCTCAGAGATCCCCTCAGTCACCAGCAGTTTCTCACAGTTTCCCACAGACCTTTTACAGACACCCCAAGTCCTCTCTGACTTCACTGGTCTCCAGGAAGACCAGTTCACCTCTTCAAAGACTCCCCTGAGCACCTCCAGACACCCATAGGCCCCTCATAACCACTTACAGCCCGCTCTAGCACCCCTCAACAAACGTTCTCAGCTCGTACAGACATTCGGGTAAGATTCCCTCAG
This sequence comes from Monodon monoceros, assembly GCF_005190385.1. Lineage (NCBI taxonomy): Eukaryota > Metazoa > Chordata > Mammalia > Artiodactyla > Monodontidae > Monodon > Monodon monoceros. The sequence continues at coordinate 46,979,644 of NW_021703766.1, forward strand.
ACTGACGCCCTCTGACTCCGACGGACCCCAATCCCCTCTGGCGGTTGCCCACGCGCGGCCCACTGCGCATGTCCCACGGGTTCTGGCCCTTAAGTAACCGCTGCTATTCCGCCCTGCTCTTCTGCCCTTGCAGACCTTCTTGGTCCAGTTTAGCATTCCCCAGGTTTTGGAGCTTGACTCGGATTTTTGCTTGTGGACTCCGAGCCGCCGCCAGAGGGCAGCAGACACTGTTTGACTGAGAAACTACTACAATTCCCAGAAGCGCCCGCTCTGGGCTGTGCGTGATGCAGCCTCATTCATTGAGAAGAGAGCGGAAGTGTGACTGCGCTTTGCCTTCTGGTTAATGCAGTTTGAAAAGGCTTTAGCGCTACCGTCTGTCCTACCCCAGTGGTCCGTGTCCGCTGGGAATTGCGGTCAGCTACAGACCGAGTGGACGAGACTTTCTTCAGGCTTCAGAAAGGAGAGGACAATTAGTGTGATCACAGGATCTGATTAAAGTGAAGTCTAGAGACTCCATTTCCCATCATTCCACAAGGCAGGAGGGGCGGAGGGTGATTTCATTCTAGTTCCAAGTACTTCCGGGACGGACACACACACACACACACACACACACACACACACACACACACACACCCCAACTCTCTTTCCCAGCGCGCTTTGGGGCTACTGTCCTTCCGGGTATGAGGATCCTGTGATTTAGGAAGCGTGAGGATGCAATAAGCTTAATGGGGGTTCAAGAAAAATTCTATTTTCATTTCTTTCAAACCTCGGCCCAGCCTGCTGGTGCAACCTACATTGCTAGAAAAAGCTAGACAGTATCCGAAGACTGTATTGTCCTGAGAAACCACCGGAAACTTTGTTTCCTAAATCGTTTGCGGGGAGGGTTTTCCTTCCGGATTTGTGGAAACTTGGAACTTGGAGTGTTTGCACTCCATTTTCCAGCAGCCCCTGATAGACTTCGGCTGTTTCTTGGGACCTGGCGGCGGGGCAGGAGGCGTTGAAACTTTCTTCAGTCTCCCCTGGGCAACTGCTGTCTTTCACCTTTCGCTCACGCTCTCCCGAAGGTACCTATTAGACTACACTTCCCGGCAAGCCTCTGCAGTCTCGTCTCACAAAGGGTCGGGATCCGGTCTGGACTATTCCCCAGCATGCTTCAGGATCATGGTAGATCCCTCCCCTTCAGTCAGTGGGAAGGCTGCCTTGAACTCCATTTCCCAGAAGACACAAAGGCTCGCTGTAGCAACTGCTCTGAAGCCTCGGTGTTGACTACATTTTCCAGCGGGGACTGCGGCCTAGCGAAAGAGGGAGGAGGAATGCTATTCCATTTCCTAGCCTATCTCCGGAACTGCAGTATCCACTTGGGGCTTAGGGATCACATGGGACTCCATTTCCCGGCGTGCTTTGGGAGTAGCTTCACACCTGCAATGCGGTGAGGGCGTGGCGATGACTCCATTTCCCGGCTTGCCTCACGGCCCGATTGCGGCGGGTCCGCGGCCTCCGACTCAATTTCCCAGAGGGCACTTGGCGCTGGTCGGCATACAGCCAATATACTAAGTGAGCGACTGGACTCCGTTTCCCGGATTGCATCACGTCTACACAGCTCATTGATGGAGTACTACATTCCTGAGCCACACCTAGGGACGCGCGGTTGCCGCAATGGAGTGAGTGTGCGACTCTGATCCTACTTCCGAAAGTGCTTCAGGGTCCGCTGTGGGCACAGTCGGTCAACTTATTGACCAGGACTGTGTTTCCCGAGGTGCAGAGCGGCCTATCAACCCCGCGGTCCGCTCTGAGGTCTTTGCGGACTCCATTTCCCGGCGTGCCGCGCGGCTCTCTGTGAGGGCCGACAGCGGCGACGGCGGCGCGCAGAGCCGGCGGACTGCATCTCCCGGCGTGCCGCGCGGCGGGCGCTGGGCCGGAGCAGGAGCCGGAGCCCGAGCCCGAGCGGCGCGGCCTGGAAGAGGCCGGATCCCGGGGGAGGCGGCAGCAGCGGCAGCGGCGGGGGCAACCCGGGCAGCCCGAGCCCCGCGGCCTGGGCCTGCGCTCGGCGCCATGAGCGGTGGCGCGCCTTCGGGGGGCGGCCCTGGGGGCTCGGGCCGGGCGCGGACCAGCTCATTCGCGGAGCCAGGCGGCGGCGGCGGCGGCGGCGGTGGCGGCCCCGGGGGTTCGGCCTCTGGCCCAGGCGGCAGCGGCGGCGGGAAGACGTCAGTCGGAGCCATGGGCGGGGGCGTGGGGGCCTCGAGCTCCGGGGGTGGTCCCAGCGGCAGCGGCGGAGGAGGCAGCGGCGGCCCCGGCGCGGGCACCAGCTTCCCGCCGCCCGGAGTGAAGCTGGGCCGTGAGTACTAGCGTCGCCCGTGGCGGGTGGAGATCGGATCCCTGAAGTCACTTAGACGTCGATCAGGTTTTTCTTTATGCTTAGAGAGGAGCTCGAGGTCACTGTGCCTCCCCAAACTGGGATCTGAGCTCTCCCCCATCCCAAAGAAAGGGATTTGGGGGGGTTACCATCACTTGGAGTTTAGAATTAGATTTAGTAATCCTCTAAGAGACAGGGGTCACAGGTTCCTGTTCTTCCAGTACCGAAGTCTTGGGTCCGTGAGCCTTAAAAACAGGGATCCGATGTTGCCAATCATTCGAGAACAGGATCAGGGGTTATTGTCGCTTGCAAATGGGGCTCAAGGGTTATTGTTTCCCAAGAGAAGAAGAAGAATATCATTACCATCCAGAAGGAGGGATCTGAATGTGCTCCCCTTCAGAGCATGGGGATTTGGAGTGAATATCACTTAGAAGCAGCGATTTGGGTTTGCTGTGTCCCCAAAGAACAGGGCCAGGGCTTTCCAAACCTGGTACATAGTCACCTTCTGTTTTAAAAGACTACGTCTACTATCATTATCTGTGCGTAATATGTAGAATTGTACCCCCAATGGTAGAAATTAATGATTGCTGCTTCTTGAGGATAGATTGGAAGTCAGCATACTTTTCAGACCAAGTCCATAGTCAGTATTATTCAAAAAAGATGAGTCAGTGGGTCTCCTTTCACAGAAATGGAATGAGGGCAGGGGAGGGTCCCAGTTCCACCCCATAGAATAGGGATGTGAAGTTATACCTATTTCATTATTCTGAGAAATGATGTCACTGGCTCTGGAAAAATAGCTATGTAGGATTATCTCCCTCCAAAAGATGGTGTCACTGGCCCCTTAGAATGGATTTGATTCATCATTGACCCCTTTTCTTTGGGGAACCTTTCATCAGTTACCCAAAGAAGAGGGATCACTATCCCCCAAGAATGCCGCCAAATTTTGTTGCTATTTACAGAATGGAGTTGGGAATTATAGCTTTCCTTGAAAGCACTGAGGCTGGGATAGCCCCTTGATGATAGAGATCAGGTTCACCATTCTCACTATTAAGTGTTTGTTCATTAGGGACCAGTTACACACAGGATGGGGTCTGGGGCTTTGGACCTCACAGATGAGGTCAGGCCAGTGCTTTTTTCTAGCCCCAAAGTATTTGGGTAAGAGCTAATTGTCCCCCCAACGTGAGAGTTAGGGTACTAGCACTTACTGGAGGAGTCATTCATTTCTGTCACGAGAAACCAGTGGTGAAGTTACCAGTACCACTTAGGGGGGACTTAAGAGATCACTATACCCTGAGCTGTGAGAAAGGTTAGTGCTTTCCTAAAGTAGCATTACCTCAGGGTTACTGCTCTCAAGCAGAAGAGGTTAGGTCAGGCTTTCCCCCAGTGAGGAGGGGGCCACAAGGCAGTTAGCTCATAGTGGATGGATTCAACATCTGGCAGTGCTGGTGCCTCCTCAGATCAGGAGGGACCATTCATTTGCTGCTTACTAGAAGTGGAAATTAGGGGTCACCAACCCTTGAACAGCAAGAGGTTTTATGTGTCAGTATCCTCCCCTATGGGAGGAGTCAGGATTTGGGGTTCCATGAAGGGTAGAGGAGAAAGGGCACTGGGAGGCATCCAGTAGCCATCTTTGAAGATTGGGGAAGGGACAAAGAACCCCCCCCAATGAGCTTCCTGTAGTGACTCCCCTCCCTCTCACAGCCCCACGATGGGGTGGTGGCCAGAGGGGAAAGGTCAGTAGATCTTGTGTTCCCTTTGCTCCCCAGGTGACAGTGGGAAGGTGACCACAGTGGTAGCCACTCTAGGCCAAGGCCCAGAGCGCTCCCAGGAGGTGGCTTACACAGACATCAAAGTGATTGGCAGTGGCTCATTTGGGGTCGTGTACCAGGCACGGCTGGCAGACACGAGGGAATTGGTGGCCATCAAGAAGGTTCTCCAGGACAAGAGGTTCAAGGTAGCTTGGGGGGAACGGGGACAAGGAGGTTTGATTGCACATGACTGGTGAGAGAACTCCAGCAAGAGTACTGAACTTGGGCTTCCACGGGGGATCTGAGCATGGGCCAGAGAAGAAGGGAGTGAGTTGTATGGAAGATGGGAATGTGGATTCCAGGAGAGTCCAGAGCTGACTTTATTGGGCTTTTGCTGTAAGTGCTTTATAGGTGAGTTTAACTTATGGAAAGATTCTCTGAGGGTAGGTACTGTTGTTATTCCCATTCTAAGTAAGCAGAAACTGGAAACTGAGACTCAGATGAGAGAATTGCCCAAGGTCAAGACTAGAATCTGATTCCCAAGCCCTTCACCTTAACCACTAAGTTACACCCCTGGGGCTTCCCTGGTGGCGCAGTGGTTGAGAGTCCGCCTGCCGATGCAGGGGACGCGGGTTCATGCCCCGATCCCGGAAAATCCCACATGCCCCGGAGCGGCTGGGCTCGTGAGCCATGGCCACTGAGCCTGCGCGTCCGGAGCCTGTGCTCCGCAACGGGAGAGGCCACAGCAGTGAGAGGCCCGTGTACCGCAAAAAAAAAAAAAAAAAAAGTTACACCCCTGCCCAGAGGAGAAAGGAAGCTGGTGGGGCTAATGAGTATGTTTGCAAAGGTCAAGCTCTGCCCTAAGGGTTTGACAGGTGCAGGGAGACGTCCTGCCTGTGCTGTACGTGCCTTGGTTTGGGGCTCTGTCCTGTCTGAGGAAGGAGTACCCTTTCTTCATTCATACAGAGGTGCCCTGTGAGCTAGTAGAGGCCCTTTGGATCCTAGGCTACTCTGGATGTAGGAGAACTGAGCCTAGGCTGAAGGGAACCAGGTCAGAGCCTAGGTCCCGGGCAGTGAGGACTCTCAGGGGAGCTCCAGGGTGCTGCTCAGAATTTGATTATAGTTGAGTCCTAGAAGTGAGAGGGATCTGAGGATAGGGAGCTCTGAGGCCCTGAGGGGAACAGAGAATAGAGAAGAATGCTGAGACTGGGTCTCCTGGGAAGAGGTTGAGGCTGGATCCCCATTGGGAAGATGAGGATTGGAAGCTTGGAGTCTGGGACTCTGGAACCAAGCCGGGGTCCAAGGGCTCAGATGCCTCTAGTGAAAGCAGTGGGGAGGAGTGGGGACCAGGGTGGACTGGACGGCCACTTCCTGTCTGTTGTTGCTCGCGCCAGGCAGGGAGGTGGGCCTCATGTGGCCACATCATCTGATTTTTAAGGAGAAGCTGGAAAATTTAGATGATATGTGAAGTCATTTGATTGGTAAATCTCAGCAAAAAATCAAGCATCTTTAAAAAGTAGGCTGCAGAAAGCACATAGAAGTGGTCTGAGTTTAGCCCACAGCTTGTGTGTGAGGGGAGTGGGCTGGGGGTGAGGCCTCGGAGCTGGGACGCAGGGAGCCGCTGCTTGGCTCTGTCGGCGGGAGCCGGGGAGTAGAGCTGTGGTGGGGGTGCGGGGAGGGGGCAGGGAGGGCTGGTGGTTTCTGAGGCTGCCTTCCTTTGCCCCCGAGAACCGAGAGCTGCAGGAGCCAGGGAGTAGGGCTGTGGTGGGGCTGCGGGGAGGGGGCAGGAAGGGCTGGG
>NW_021703766.1:46985642-47005207 GCF_005190385.1 Monodon monoceros
GCTGCGGGGAGGGGGCAGGGAGGGCTGGGAGGGCTGCGGGGAGGGGGCAGGGAGGGCTGGGAGGGCTGCGGGGAGGGGGCAGGGAGGGCTGGGAGGGCTGCGGGGAGGGGGGCAGGGAGGGCTGGTGGGTTCTGAGGCTGCCTTCCTTTGCCCCGAGAACCGAGAGCTGCAGATTATGCGCAAGCTGGACCACTGCAATATCGTGAGGCTGAGATACTTTTTCTACTCCAGTGGGGAGAAGGTGAGACCTCAGTGCGTGGAGGAGTCCTCCACTTTGACTCCACCCGTTTGCCTGCCTGCCTTCCTCATGACTACTGGTCTCTTCCCCCGTTATTCCCCACAGACCTTCCCTCCCCCCGTTCCTTGCTCTTTTCTCACAATGCCCCACACCTCTCCTTTGCTCTCTGCAGAAAGACGAGCTTTATCTAAATCTGGTGCTGGAATATGTGCCCGAGACGGTGTACCGGGTGGCCCGCCATTTTACCAAGGCCAAGTTGACCATCCCTATCATCTATGTCAAGGTAGGCAGGCAGGCAGGCTGCTGGGGCCCAGGCCCACAAAGCCAGGAGCTCCGGACAGACACTCCTGCCTCTGTGGGTTCCCTCATCTCCAAGTTTACGTTGGTCTCTGGAGGCCTCACGTTCCCTGCCCTTGTCCCTATACCCCCAGAGATGGAGCGCGCCAAAGGCAGGGCAGCCCAACCCAAGGCCTGACTCAATCAGGGAGGCAGGCTGACCAGGCTGGGGAGGCTGCTTGGGTCCATACTGGGAGCCCATTGGTACCAGTTAGTGTTGGTGGAGTTAGCTCAGAATCGAGGTGGGGAACTAGAATGCAGAGGGGAGACGATGAGCTCAGAGTCTTGGCCTTTGGAGCCTTGGCAGAGGGGTGATGGGAGGAGGCAGGGTTGCGGAAAGGTTAGTGCCCACGGAGCCAGGAACGCATGAGTCTTAATTCATCACCTGTGCAGGCTTATTCCCCAGTGCTTGGTGCTGTGCCCTGTATGATACTATCCGTAAGGAGGTGTTTGAACGAATGGATGAGTGTATGGGGTAGGGATGCTGTAGAGAACAAGGCTGGAGCAGCCAGCTGCATTGGGAGGCGGAGGCTGGGTGCGAGTTTGTTGGAGGTTGCATGGGGCCCCATTTTTCCTCCCGCTGGCTTTAAGTACCCCAGGCCTAGGTGAGCCCTGGGGCTCTACCAGTGGTGGGAGCTGTGGGACTTCGCTTCCTGGGAGGCAGTGGTGTGGTTTGTTGAATGTGTCCTGTGGCTGCCTGTGTTCCGGGGCCAGCACTGAGCAGTTCTAGAGGCCCAGTTGACTGAGACCCAGGCCTTGCTCCTGCAGAGCTCTCAGTTTAACAGGGTAGACAGGTGTCATCACAGAGAACTATAAAACTACTAGCAACTGCCATACTGGAAGGAGCACAGGGGATTCTGGAAACAGAGGCCCTGCTTGCTTTGGGAGTGAGAAGGATCAAGGAAGTCTTCTGGGAGGAGACCAGGCACAGGGCAAGAAAGTGGCATCTCTGGCTGAGGGCACTGGGAACAGAGGAGGAGGGGGCCCAAGAAGCATCCCTGAGCAGATATCATGTGCCAGGCACTGGTCTAGGCCCTGGGGGATGCAGCAGTGATGGAACCACAAAGATCCCTGCTCTTTTGACACTTACATCCTCGTCAGTAGGGAAGAGGGTGGCAGGAAAATCCAGCTGGAGAGGGGCTGGCTCGTGGGTGGTTGTGACTGGTGGGCAGAGGAGGCTGAGCCTTTCCTATAGCCGGTGGATTTGGTGAGGCTCCCCGGCCTGCTTTAAAAGAAGGCCTTCCTGATGTATCTGTCTTACTCATCAGGCTTCTGCTGAAGTGTGTGCTTGAAGCAATGGTTTCCAAAGTATGGACCAGCACCAGCACTAGGGGCTTGTTGCAAATGCCTCATCCTGAACGACTGAATCAGAAACTCTGAGAGTGGGGCCCAGCAGTCCGCAGTCCCTGTTTTAACAAGGCCGCCAAGTGATTCTGGTGCTCGCTAAAGTTTGAGAACCAAGGGGCAGCAAACTGTTTTCAAGTCAGGGAGAGTGGGTGGAAGGGCTCTTCAGGCCAAGATGGTGGAGCAGGGGTGTGCTCTGCGGGGAGAGCTGGGCTGGAGTTCTGCTGTCCCCTGCCTGCCCCAGGTGTACATGTACCAGCTCTTCCGGAGCTTGGCCTACATCCACTCCCAGGGTGTGTGTCACCGCGACATCAAGCCCCAGAACCTGCTGGTGGACCCCGACACCGCTGTCCTCAAGCTCTGCGATTTTGGCAGGTGGGCCTGACCCGGGGTGTGCTGGGTGGCTGAAGGGGCGAGGAGGGATCCCGACCCTTGGCTTGTGTTGACTCCTGCCTACGCATATCTTCCCACAGTGCAAAGCAGCTGGTCCGAGGAGAGCCCAATGTCTCCTACATCTGTTCTCGCTACTACCGGGCCCCAGAGCTGATCTTCGGAGCCACTGACTACACCTCATCCATCGGTCAGATTTGAGGGTGGGGGGGGCGGGAACAGCAGTCATGGCGGTTTTTGAGTTCTTTCTGTGTGTCTGCCAGGCTCGGTGATGAAAGCTTAACATCTGTTCTTTTAGCCAGTCCTCAAATTCAGGAAGGTGATGCTGTCATACGTGCATTTTACAGTTGAGCAGTCTGAAGCTCAGAGTGGTGAGGCCACCTGCCCGCAGTCACACTGCTGGGACTGGGCAGGGCTGGGCTTTGAAAGCTGACCTGACTCCAGAGTCCATACCAGCTCTGGAACCTCCCAGTCAGTCCTCTCTTCTCAGGCAGGGGGAGGGGTTGACGGTGACCTTGGGGGAATCGGGAGGTAAGGCTTTGCCATCATGAGGGTGTGACCTGCTCACAGGGCCTCCATGTCCTTCCCTGTTGCTGGGGATGACAGCGCCAACTTCCAGGCATTAGGAGAGGGTGTGAAAGTGTTTGGAAGAGAGGTCATCAGCAGTGTGAGGAAACTTCATGGTCCCTAGATGTGAACTTGTGCTGTGGCGGTCAAGGTTCAGACCAGGGAGGGGTGACTACCGGCCTATAGCTATTCCCAAGGGCAGGATAAAGGCCAGAAGTGAGTAAGGCAGCCCACTTAATGCTTTACCTTCCTGAGGCCCAAAGAACACAGGTACCTGTTCTTGGCCTGTTGATCTGTCCTCTGAAGCTAGAGGCAGCGAAAAGGCTTATTGGGGTCACAGAGTGGAGAGAGGCAACGGAAACATCTAGGCTGGAGAGTGCAGTGCAGTCAGGTCGACTTGGAGCTTCAAAGTCAGGCACCTGTGTTCCTAAGCTGTGTGTGAGCTTGAGCAAGGCACTTCCTCTCTGAGCTGAGAAAATGGGGCTCCCTGGCATCTCTCAGGATGACCATGAAGGATAGAAATGTATGCCAGGCGATGGGCATGGTAGCTCTGACCCTGCCCCATTCCTCTTCAGATGTGTGGTCAGCTGGCTGCGTACTGGCCGAGCTCCTCCTGGGCCAGCCCATCTTCCCTGGGGACAGTGGGGTAGACCAGCTGGTGGAGATCATCAAGGTGAGGGCAGGGCCAGGGTGGGCAGGGATTGGGCTAAGCACTAAGGGCCTTGGCTCAGACCCCTCCCTTTCCCTACAGGTGCTGGGAACACCAACCCGGGAACAGATTCGAGAGATGAACCCCAACTACACGGAGTTCAAGTTCCCCCAGATTAAAGCTCACCCCTGGACAAAGGTGGGGCAGGGCTAGGGGCTCAGGCAGCATGGCTGAGGTCCCCATTGGAGGCCAACCGGTCTGGGGACCTGGCTAGAGTCATGGCTCAGTAGTGGGTCAGTAAATTTCATCACATTTCAAAGTTTATGGAATGTCCCATACTCTAAAAGTCGAGGACCCACAGTAAATGCAAGAGTCCTGTTTTTCTGGTGGGGAAACACGCTCACGGCAGGGCCCATACAGTCAAGGGACCTGAGCGGGTTGCTCATCTGATACAAACTGACCTCCCCTCAGAGGCCGGGCCTCAGTTGCCTCATGTGGAAAGTGGGCTTGTGGGAGGTGGGCAGGAGTATACCAGGGCCCAGGGCGTCTCACCCTTGTCACCTCTGCCCCCTCCACCCCCCCAAGGTGTTCAAATCCCGAACGCCACCTGAGGCCATCGCGCTCTGCTCTAGCCTGCTGGAGTACACACCGTCCTCAAGGCTCTCCCCGCTGGAAGCCTGTGCCCACAGCTTCTTTGATGAACTGCGATGTCCTGGAACCCAGCTCCCCAACAACCGCCCGCTTCCCCCTCTCTTCAATTTCAGTCCTGGCGGTGAGGGCACAGCCTGGGATCTGGGTTGTTGGAGGGGCAGCCAAAGATTGTCAAGAGCTTGGTGTCGAAGACAGGAGTGGGGAGCTGAGGGTGGGCTGCAAGGCAGTCCTGGGGCTCAGGAAATACCCCCGATTCCGGGAGACCCAAACCGACTTCATCTGCACTCTGCAATCCTCCTGTGTTAGGCTCTTGCCAGTTTTTCATTTAAAGTGTTCAGTGGCTACGTGTGTCCCAGGCAACTGGCCTTGCCCAGAGCTGGGTCCCTATTTGGTGCCCCTTTCTAACCTCGACTGGGTCTCCAGGTGCCCTGTCCCCTGACTAGGCATGTCCATTCCTGTCTCTAGAACTCACCATCCAACCATCTCTCAACGCCATTCTCATCCCTCCTCACTTGAGATCCCCGGCGGGCACTGCCTCCCTTACCCCATCCTCACAAGGTAAGTTGGGGGACCATCTTCTGAGCATTAAAGCTGCATTTCTCTGCCTGGGGTGGGGATGGGTCTGTTCTCTGTTCTCACAACCACTGCGTTTCCTGCAAAATTGTAGACATTCTGACAGAAAGTGTATTTTACATGTGAATGGCCACCTTTGTGAGGCATTATTGCCTGTATTTGTGTTTAAATGCAAACTGGAAAACCAAAGACATAAGTTTAGCCTGCACAAACAAAAAGTTAAATTTGTTGCTCACAGTAAAAAAACAGGGGCCATTTTATGTACAAATCCAGATTTCCTGTTTCTCTTGGGGAAGAAAATAAGACTGGGCAGCAGTGGGCCTGCCTCTGCTCAGGGCAGTATTACCAGCTGGAGCTGAGTTCCAGCTGCCCCTGTTCTGTGGGGCCTGGCTTTCTGGTGAGTCACTCAATGACCAACCTGGCCCTTTGGCATTTGAGTTTGCAACCCTAGACCTAAAGTGACAGCTTTCCATTTCTAATGTAGCATCTCACACCAGCTTCCTACTCTTGGTGGTGGTGGGGGGGGGCGGTGGCTAAAAGGCAAAGGCTAACTGTCTGCTCCTTCCTTCCCCCTCAGCTTTAAGTGAGGCTCAGACCGGCCCGGACTGGCAGTCGACCGATGCCACAGCTCCCCTCACTAACTCTTCCTGAGGGTGCCACCAACTACCCTTCCATCTGGGAGCCCCCAGTGGGGCTGGGAAGGGGGGCCATAGCCTGTCAAGCTCCTGCCCTGACCAGGCCCCTAGACTAGAGGGCAGAGGTAAATGAGTCCCTATCCCCACCTCCAGTCCCTCCCTCACCAGCCTCACCCCTGTGGTGGGCTTTTTAAGAGGATTTTAACTGGTTGTGGGGAGGGAAGAGAAGGAAGGACCGGGGATTTTGGCGGGGGGGCGGCATGAGGACCTCCTACCCCCTCAGCTCCCTCCCCTCCCCCCAGGTCTCCACCTCCTCCAACCCCCCTCCCCTCCTGTATCCCTTGTAAATAGAACCAGACCAGCCCTTCTCCTCCTCTTCCCTTCCCTGGCCCCCGGGTGTAAATAGATTGTTATAATTTTTTTCTTAAAGAAAATGTCGATTCGCACCGTCCAAACTGGCCCTTTCCCTTCCAACAGCTGTGTCCCCCGCTCCTGTCCTCTGCCCCTAAGGCCTCCTCCCTCCTCTCCCCATCCTGGAGGGCAGGGGCAGTGGGGGAGCCCCTGATGTCTTAGTTTCCACAGTAAGGTTTGCCTGTGTACAGACCTCCGTTCAATAAATTATTGGCATGAAAACCTGCTTGCTGTCTGGACACTTGTTTTCACAGAGGTGAGGGAGGTGCCTGGGGGGCTCTCCGGGGACAGGAGTGGGCTGCACCTCAGGGAGGGGAACAGGGTGGGATGAACCCAGGCTGGCCCTGGCTCAGGTGCCCAAGCTTCCTGTGCTCCAGCCCTCCTCTGCACATGTGATGAGCTAGATCTGGCTTACCCACTGCAGCACAAATCATCTGATTCCACTGAGGGAGGGAAGCACTGTCATTCCCAGGTGACTGGTGAGAGAACTGGCCATCAGATAGGTCAAGGCCACAGAGTATAGGTGGCAAAGTCAAGGTTTGAACAAAGGGCTCCCTATCTTATAGCCTGAGCTACCTGCCACTTCAGGGGGACACAGGACGATGGGGGGTGGGTCACTCAGGCCAAGACAACCTTGGTATAGACTCTTAGTGGGCACGGATGGGGGCAGAGGAGCTGTCCCCAAACCCTAGCAGTTCCCCAAGCCTTCATTTCCGTCTTAAACGAGGCCCCACCTGGCCCACCTCTTTAGGGATGCTGGGAAGTGACAACCCTGGGAAGGCTGTCGCAGAGAGTATGGTTTTTTCTCTTGCTTTGAAAACATGCTGGGGCCAGGTGGTGGGGCCATGGGCAGAGGAAAATGGCATCTCCTCCACATGGTGCCAATGGTAGGCGAGGGCAGGAGGCCCTAAAAGTAAAAGGGAGCCTGGACAGGAGCAACCGACATGTCCTCCACTGGACTCCATTTGTGAAGAAAAAGGGAGAAGAGTTTTGAACATATCCCAGAGGGTGTTCGGGGACTGTTCTGTAGCATCTGGGCTCCGCTGTCTGCGTAGGCAAGCCCCAGGGGCATCTGTATACCGCCCAGAGCAAACCCTGGCCCGCCCTGCTCAACGCCATCCAGCTGTCACCTTGTTTGTAGGATGAACACATAGAGCAAGTGGACTGGGTAAGAGAAGGAGGGCTGGTCTGGACAAGGGGCTAACCTCGGGCTCCTGTGGACCCCTTCCGGCTGCTCACACCCAGTGGGCCATGAGGTCACTGAGGGTGTCCTACACCCTCCTCCCACCCCCATGGCCTCTGCCCAGGTCTGGCCCCATCCTCTACTTCCTGGACCATCTCCAGTTTCCCCTGCCCGACCCTGATGCCAGGGAGCCCTAACCCCACCTATGACCCTCACCCCATCCCATCCCCCGCACTGCCCCAACTTCTTAGCCTGGCTTTCAAGGCCTTCCCAGGTCTAGGCTTCCCTCCTTCCCTGCCTTGTCGCCCCTCCTCTGCCCAGGCTCCCTCCCAGACAGCTCAGCTGCAGCCACGTCCTGGTGCACCTGTCTGAGTACCCTGGTCAGCAGAGGCCTGAGACAAGCCTTCCCAATGGACCTGCCATAAATCATCTACTTTCATTTGAAGAGGGAAGGATTGTCAGCCCAGGTAACCTTTGAAAAGGTTGGGGATTCCTTCCTGTTGCCAAGACGTTTTATCTTTTGAGGCCCCTTAAACCCCAATTGCTCTGTGACAATGGCTCACTTTTCCTCCAGTTACCGTGACTCCTCCTCTGAGCCCCCGCCCCCTGCAGTGGTTTCAGGTCACAGTCAGTTCACAGCTGTATCAGTTACAGATATGGGCTAAAAGGACCCCATGGATTCAAATCTTGGCCAATGCCTCTGCCCAGCTATGAGATCTTGGGTGAGTCTCTGTCCCCGTTTTCTCACTTGGGATAATACTGAGATCACCTCACAGGCCCGCTGAGATCATTATACATGTATAGTGCTAACTGCAGTGCCTGCCATGGCCGGGCAGTCAAATGTTTGCTGTTATTGTAGCTGTCAATAACTGGACGACCTCCAAGTATAGCAAGAACTCACCCTCCTTGCGGTGCTGCCTGCCTGGAATATTTTCTTTGTCTTCCACTAGCAGATTTCTACTTTTTCTTCAAAGATTAACTCCTTTAGGAAGTCTCTGACTCCTGATCTACCATGGAGGTTTGTTCCCTGCTCTGGGATCCTACTGTCCCTGCACATCCCCGCTGCAGCTCTGAGGGTCCTGGGGCTGAGATCCATCTGCCCCCACTTGGGCAGGGCAGAGGCCTGATTCGTCTCTGGCCCCCAGCACACGGGAGGGATGCCTTAGAACACCCAGGCTGAATAAATCAACAAGACATTCAGAGAGCAAGGCCATCTGTATTTGTGGGTGTTCCTCCTACCACACTGCGTGGCTCCTGGGGCAGAGCCCACGTCTGACTCATCCCTGGGTTTCCAACATCACCCACCTGCAGCTGAATACCGGGGTACCTATAGATTGCCCTCCACGTTGTCAAAAGTGAGATCAAGGAAGCCCAGAGAAGTCAAGTGCCTTCTTCCACCAGGCAGAGCCAAGTCCTGGGAGCCCAGAGTCCAGAGAAGGCTAGGGCTGGGGGGACAAGCAGAGGATGTGAAGAGGTATGTGACAGGGCCCAGCACAGAGCTGGCACATGGTTGGGGCTCAGGAAAGGTTACCTGATGTTGCTGGGCACCAGGGTGATGCAAAGAGCCTTGGAGAACCCCGCTTTGCAACGCAGTGGGGTGACCGGGACACATCATATCGTGTCTCAGAGCTTCAGCGTCCCCTCAGGCAGAGAAAGGTGACGCCTGGTGGGGCCATTCTGAGGAGTGAGTGGGTAAGAGGCCAGGGTGGGCGCCAGAGTGGCTTGCCAGGGCGTGGCCCCCTTTCTCCCCAGAGGTGCCCACACTTGATTCTGCAACCAAACTCTTTTATTGTTGCTCTTCAGCTGTGTCACACAAAGGCCGTGTCCAATTGCAACAGCCCGCTCGCTTCAGTGGCCCCCAGTGCCGCCTGGCACAGCTGCAGCGTGTCCACAAGTGCCAGTGGCTGGGATGTCTCGATGATGGCAATGGTCTCCCCGAGCTCGGTGCACATGATAGTCTGCTGAGGCTCGGGGGGCGGGGGCGGGGCAGGAGGGGGTGATCTGGGAGGCTGCAGTGTCATCGTCCGAGCTTGGGCGTGGACCCGCTGATGCAGTCGCAGGCCCGCCATGGCACGGAACCAGCGGCCGCAGGTCCCGCAGTAGTAGGGGCTCTTGTTGTAGAGACCGGTGATGGGGAGGCGGGGCGCACGGGCAAAGGCGACTGGCCGCAGGTGCAGCCTCCGGTGCTGCTGCAGGTTAGAGCTCTGCGTGAAGCGCTTGCCACAGTCCAGGCACTGGTAGGGACGCACACCCGTGTGGGTCAGCTGGTGGCGGCTGAGGTTGGCCAGAGAAGCAAAAGTCTTGCCACAGGAATGGCACTGGAAGGGCCTCTCGCCCGTGTGCGTCCGCAGGTGGTTGCGCACGTGGACCAGCTTCTTGAAGCCCTTGCCGCAGACACCACAGCGGTGTCGCCGCTCAGGGGGCCCATGGACCGCGCGCCGGTGCCGGGAGAGCCGGGAGGCGGAGGCAAAGGACTTGGTGCACTGCGGGCAGGGCAGCTGGGCAGGTGGGGCAGGGGGCAGCGCGGGGGGCGTGGGCTCGGCAGGAGCCGGGGAGGCGGCCGCCGCCGCTGCCGCCGCCATGGGAGGTGCCCCGCTCTTGCCAGCGTGAGTGCGCCGGTGGTAGAGGAACTTGGTCATGTTGCTGAATGTTTTGCCGCAGCGGCAGCGGTGCAGTGGGTTGGCGGTGTGGGCCCGCCGGTGGGCCACCAACGTGAGTTCTGTGCTGAAGCCACGGCCGCAGTCCACGCAGAGGTAGCGGGCTTCGCCGCGGTGCAGCCGCAGGTGCTGCTCCAGTGAGGCTGCTTTCTTGAAGACCTTGGAGCAGGTCGTACATTCGTGTGTGCCACCAACATGGGCCCGCCCGTGAGCCAGAAGCCGGTTTGCCGAGCTGAAGCTGCGCTGGCACTGGCTGCAGTGGAAGGGGTGAGCCGCTGACGCTGGGCCACGGGACGCCCGCCGGTGGCGCCGGCGTGCCCCTGCTGAGGTGCAGCGTTGAGGACAATCCCCACAGCCCTGGGCCTCGCTGGCTGTGGACTTGTCAGCTCCCTTAGCATCATCACCAACCTCTGCTGCTGCCTCTTCCTCGTCCTCTGTCTCTTCATCGTCATCTTCTTCATCCTCACCCTCCTCCTCCTCCTCTAGCCCGTTGCGCTCTTCTTTCTCTAGGGAGTCAAAGTGAGTGCCCTGGTGCTCCAAGAACTCCTCAGGGGTGGTACACAGGGCAGAGCACTCAGGACACTCATAGGGCTCCATCTTGACTTCGGGTGGAGCAGGGGGTGGAGGTGGGGAGGGGAGGGGAGGCAGAGGAGGCGGCACCGGAGGTTTAGCTGCTGCAGCAGCAGAAAGGTGCCGGGCCTTCCGATGAGCCACCCACAGCTCAGGCGAGGGAAACAGCTCCTGGCAGTCTCCACACTGGTACTGGATCTGGCTTGCAGACTCCCGCAGGTGGGCATCCTGGTGGGCCAGGAGCTCGCTGGGGGAGAGGATGAGCTGGCTGCACTCACCGCACTGGAAAGGCCCATCCTCAGTGCCTGGCACCAGCTCCGGCTCCAGGCCAGTGTCCTGGGTGGTCAGCGCCTCCTCCTCTGTGACAGTGGGCACATGCTGCTCCTGGTGTGAGAGGACTTCTTCCAGTGTGTTGTAGAGGCTGCCACATTCAGAGCACATGAACTGGAAGAAGAGGGATGAGGCAAGGGCCTCCCCAGGTGTCATCTCAGTCACCTCCGTTAACATCTCCATTTTCTCCCCTAACATCGGTGTTGACATCTCCACTGCCCCTGGTGACATCTGTGTTGGCATCTCAGCCACTTCAGCTGCCTCAGCCACCACCTCTGCCATTGTGCAAAAGGCAGTACCTGGAGAAAGAAGGGAGTGCCTAGTGAGACCAGGAACTCAAGGGGAGGGGGGATGTCTCAGGAGTTCCCTTGCCCATCCCATCACTCACCAGCCTCTAACAATCAGCAAGTCTGGATCCAATATTTATATCTCAGTCTTCAGTGAGCCTGTGACCCTGTAGCTGAACTGCACCCCATGGCAGCCAGGTATCTGCAGAAGAGAGACAGCCCTTCTCAGTCTGGCCTCTGATGCCACCCTCCTTACCCAGAGGGCTGGTCACACCCTTTGCAAGAACAGAATGTGTCTTTTGGGGTCTCTTGGCCTTGGCCTGTGCAGTTTCCTCTCTGTGCAGCATCTTTCCTCTATCTACTTGTACACAGAGAGATGTAGCAAGGTGTTTAAGAGCATAGGCTCTGGATAAGACTGCCCTTGGGTTGAATCTGAGCTCCACCACTTACTTCATCTCTCAGAGACTGCATTCTCATCTGTGAAATGGACTAAAAGTAGTACTGACCACAAAAAAGTCCCTGGTACTTTGTAAAGCTTAGATAGAACCATTACTTGTAATTCTCCAGAAATGTTGTTTTTGAACCTAAGTCTTTGATGCTGCTATTCCTTCTGCCAACGAAGTTCTCTCTTCTTTTCTAGCAAACTCTACATCCACAGGGTGGTGGCCACTCCCTCCTCCTTGGGGTTCTTACAGTATACTGTGCCACCTCCATCATAGCAAATATCATGAACTTGGGATAGAGTCTGTGCTCCTCTCACCAGACTGAGCCTGCCGGCAGGGCAGGTCTGATTTATTGTAGGGGCTGCTGTCACCAACAAAGCCACTGACCAAGGACAGGGATTTTAACATTTGAACTTCCCTCTACGTGCCCCATCTCTCCCTCTACAGGTGTGGGCTCAACCTAACGCAGGCCCCTTCACACAACAGGGGCTCAGAGTCCCTACAGCAAATGACTGCCGCCCATGCAGGCCCAAGCAGTAATGTTCCAAATATAATCCCCACCACCTCCATCTCTTCTTCAACTCATCTGTTAGTGCCAGAGGGCAGGCGGAGTTCAGCTTCCAGCTCTGCACACAAAAGTTGCTCATGTGTAGCTAGCTCCCAGAGGTCTCACCATAATAAACACTGAGTAGATTCGGTGAATGAATTATGCTCCCTCCAGGAAGTGTGGCCCCGAGAGTTTAACTGTCCTTGTGCACATTCCACTTTTCCCACCAGACCAGCCCTCCTATTAGACTGTGAATTCCCACAATAACAAGGCCCAGCACAGGGCCCTGCTATCAGCTGTCCTTAAGTAAATGACTCACTGAAAGCCCAAGAGCTAAACTTTCCAACTCCCTCACTAATTTTTGAGTTGCTCAGGCCCTGGCACACAAAAGCCATTCAATAACGGACCTTCCTGGAAACAGTCAACCAGGGGCCTGACAGTTCAGCTTTGCATCGTTTACAGCACCACTCCCAACAGAGAACTCTCCTCCAGCGAGGCCCAGTGCCTGGTGCAAGGCTTACACAAAACAGGCACCCAGTAAATGTCTAGAAGATGGCCCGAAGGACCTGATATTTGGACTTTCCTAGTCTGCATTCCCCATTTCCCAATCCTGGATTGTGAATTATTGGGGGAACGGATGGGTTTTTGTTATACAGTAGACCAATAAAAGTCCTTCCAGGAAAGAACCCACCAGGGCCCTGGAAGTTCAACTTTCCTGAGACACATCCCTTTTCTCTGACCAGACTTATCAACTACGCAACCTGAGAGTTCCCTGCAAACGGTGGGGGCCGGGCGAGCTCGAGCGTAGGGTCCTGCACACCTCAGGCGCTCTATCAACGGTCCAGGGCACAGAGGAAGCAGCACTCTCTTTCCACGCCGCGTCGCTCCCGCCCTAGCGCAGGCCCCAAAGCTCCTCGACCCCCGGAGTCCCCCTCGTTCTCCCTCCGCCCTCTCCGTAAGCCCAGCTCTCTCTTCCCCGGCCCGCCCCGCGGCGCCCTCACCCGTCTCTCTCGCCTCCTGCAGCCCCGCCGCTCTTGACACAGACCCTCAGCTCCAGGCGTGTGGGACCCCCTCACTATCCACGCCTCCCATTGGACGCTGCCCTTACCCGCGGCGGCCAATCAGAGCCGAAAGCGGAGGGCACGCGCTCCTGCGCCTGCGTATGGACGATTAGGCGGGGCTCGGCGAGTTTCTCCACGCACACAACGGTGCCCTGTGGGCGGGGCTCCGGGCTCGGAGAAGCGCCTGCGCAGTTCTCCCGGGCCGCTCCTCCGCCAAGTCTGAAAGTTAAGTGGAGATAAGTGAACATCACTGGAAAGCAAGGATCATGGAGTGGACTGGGTGGCGGGAGACCTTGACAGAACTGTCATTTCACAGCTAAAGACACAGAGCATCTCTGAGAGCACAGCTTTGGAGTCAAGCATACTTGGGGTACTTCCCCTCTCTGGGCCTCACTTTTACTCCTATGTAAAATGGGCTTGAATCACATCCACCTCAAAGGTGTTGAGGGGATTGGATGAAATCAAACAGGTAAAAGCAATCAGCACAGGGCCTGATACACCGTGGATGCTCACTTTAACTTATCTAACATGGACATAGATAGTCCTTCCCTGTTTGTAAAATTGCTTTCCCTTCCCTCACCCTCTTTGGTTGATTTAATGATGTTCACTTATTGGGCGCCTACTGTGTGTCCGGCCCAGGATTGGGTTTCAATAGGTGACAACTGCTATCAGGGAGAGGGGAAGGGACTCTTCGGAGGTCACTGCCTCAGCCCAAGCAGAGCTAGTGCTGAGCCAGTGCCAGGCACGACCCAGGCCTTCCGCCTCCCAAGGGGTGATAATTCCGGGGGTGGGAACAGGTCCGGGGAGAGGCCTTGTCTCAAGGCACGAGCGGGCTCTGACCTTGAGTCACGTAAGAGGGGGGCAGGGTGGCGGTGCTCAGACATGCAGCCTTGATGCCAAATCTCCTGATAGAGACCTGCTCTTGCCAGAGTGAAACTGGCAGGTGCAGCTTAAAGAGGGGCTATTGGGAGTCCCCGTGACCTTGGAGGGCAGAGATTGGAAGGGGTTATGGGGGGGGGGCGTTAAGAGTTCCTTGAGGGGGGAGTCTGAGTGTAATGGGGGAGTCCTGATGGACGCTATCAGGAGGTGCACAGTGGAGATGGAGGGGCCTATTGTAATCAGGAAGGAGGTATTGATTCCTAAGATGAGATGAGGGAGTCTTGGTCTTGATTGGGGAAGGAACTTATAGATGGGGGATTTCTGTTGGATGAGGAGGGATTGCAGTCGAGATCATGAGATGGCACAGATGGGATGTAGGTCTCCAAAAGAAGTAAGGGGCAGTCTAACGGAGGGGAGTCCAAGTCCGGATCATAAGGGACCTGGGTGCTACTCGGAGCCAGTACGGTCGTGATTGTGGTCCTTTGCCATGGGTAGCTGGGAGCAGTGGTAATGTGGGCGTCTAGGTCGTGATAAGGAGGGGGCTGTAGTCCGTGACATAAGTAGTTTCAACAGGTCGTGAGGGCACGAAGGACCCTGAAGCTTATGTCACCGGCAGAAGCTATCCGGCAAAATGGTACCAGATCCAGCCCAGACGCGGAACCGCTCTCGCTCTGCGCAGGCGCAGTACAGGGCGGCCGGACGTTACGGTTGGGGGCGGGCCCGGAGGGAGGGGCTTGGAAGCCTCTCTCTGCGCTTGCGCTTAAGGGGCGTGGCGGTCGCACCTGCGCGAGTTGGGGGAAGGGGGAGGAGCGAGGTGACGCAGGCGTAATAATAGAGAAGGTGCCAGAAAGATACAAAACAAGTGGCCGCGGCCGTCGCCCAGGAGTCGTGAGGCGCTGGAATTCGGTGAGGATGTGGAGAGGCCTACAAGCTACTGGTGGCGGGTAGACCGGACCACCTGGGTGCTGGGGAGAGGGCGGTACCACCCTTACAGGGCGAGGGGGTCGGATTCGTACAGCGCCACCTGTGTGGAGCGAAGGGCTGCTTTGGTCGGTCCCATTGTAGGGGGCAGAGGGTCACTTTCGGACTGTACCACTTAGGTGGAGCTGTGGGGCTGATCGGACAGTACCTCTGGACGCAGCCAAGGAACATGTCTGGACATTAGTACCCATAGTCAAAGGGCAATTGGCGGGGTGGCCCGCGTTGGGCCCCCAGGCTTGTTCGAACCGAGTCACTTAGTCGGGTGGGAGGCTTGTTCGGAACATACCACCTGGGTAGGGGCATTCGGGCTGGGCCTGCCCGACTGGTCGGAGGACAAGAGGGGTCTGGCGTCTGGACCTGTTACTAGGGGACCTCGGGCGATACCATTCTCTTGCGGGAGAAGGGGGAGGCTAAAACGGCTGGGATGTGAGGGTGGCCCTGCCCGGCGGCACTCGGAAGGGGAGACGCACTGGCGGGGGTGAGGTCCGGGCCTCCGCGTCGCTGACCACTGCCCCCTCCCCGCTGTGTGTGTTCTAGGCCCTGGTTCTGAGCTTATTCCGCCCCTCTCCCCCGGGTATGGCGCTGTCCGGGTCGACCCCGGCCCCGAGCTGGGAGGAGGATGAGTGCCTGGACTACTACGGGATGCTTTCGCTTCACCGTATGTTCGAGGTGGTGGGCGGGCAACTGACTGAGTGCGAGTTGGAGCTGCTAACCTTCCTGCTGGACGAGGTCCCCGGCGCCGCCGGCGGCCTGGCCCGCGCCCGCAGCGGCCTGGAGCTGCTGCTGGAGCTGGAGCGCCGCGGGCAGTGCGACGAGAGCAACTTGAGGCTGCTGGGGCAACTCCTGCGCGTGCTGTCCCGTCACGACTTGCTGCCACACCTGGCGCGCAAGAGGCGCTGGCCAGGTATCGTGGAATGGGAGGGTGACAGACTGCCGGTGGGGAGAGGGCCTTGCTTTTGCTGGGCCTCCACGGTGTCTGATATGGAGAGTGCCATCTCAGTACGTGTCCCATCGCACTCTTTCCTCCTCCCAGAGTATCAATGAGAAACACAAGAGGGAGGAGGCATGGCATTGGGAGGGGTGAGCCTTTGGGATTTGGCTACATCAATAGTGATGTTTGTAGCGTCTGTTTACAGAGGGCTTACTTCTTGCCGGGCACAGCAGTAAGCCCTTCTTCATATGTACTATCATCCTATATCCTCCTGGTAATCCTAAGAGGAAGTCCTGTCATCGTCCCCACTGTACAGGGAAAGCAGTAGGTTGGAGAATTTAGGCAGATTGCCCACATATAACAGCTGAATCCTGTGTGCCCGGGGAATAGGGAACAGGAGATACAGCTTGACGGGACTGACAAAGTGTTCCATGAGGAACAAACATTTGGGAGGAGTATCAAGACTATAAGACAGGTGAACGATTTACTTTTTTTTATTCTGTATATGAAGATGACTTTATTTGAACGATTTACTTTTAGATGTGGTTATGGAAGGACTGAAACAGAGTAATGGAGCAGAGAGAGAAAGTAGGGAGTGGAATGCTTCAGAGTGAAAGGAGGTTAAGATTCCATAACCAGGGCTTCCCTGGTGGTGCAGTGGTTGGGAGTGCGCCTGCCGATGCGGGGGACACGGGTTTGTGCCCCGGTCCGGGAGGGTCCTGCATGCCGCGGGGCAGCTGGGCCTGCGCGTCCAGAGCCTGTGCTCCGTGGCGGGAGGGGCCGTGGCGGTGACAGGCCTGCGTACAGCAAAAAAAAAAAAAAAAAAAAGATTCCATAACTAGTCAAGACCTTTCTGAGAAGGTGGCATTTGAACTGAGGCTGCACTGCCACCCTGGTGCATAGATCTCAGAGTAGGAAATTCCAGGCAGAGGGAAAGACAAGCTTTTAAGTCCTGAGGTAGGACTGAGTTTGGCATTATCAGAGGCCAGTGTGGCAGGAGCAGAAGTCAAAGTAAGGGCACAGAGGTAGGTGAGAAGCCATGCCACATAGGAGCTTGCAGATAACACAGCTAGAAAGTGGGAGCTAGGATTTAAACCTTGCTGGTTTGTCTCCAGAGTTGGTGCCCTTAATCCTTGTAAGGGAAGTGCTCCTATAGGACAGCAGTCCTGAGAAGGTGAAGAGCCCCTTGTGTGCATAGGCTTTGAGCTTTTGAGCCCTTGGCGGGATTACTAGAGGTGCTGTGGCTAGTTTAGGGAGGGGTTTTGTGAGCTTTCCTGCCCAGGGTAAGCCCATGGGATTTGGGTAACCAGGAGAAAGGCATCCCTTGTGCAGAACTGACAGCATTTTTGGAAAAATATGTCTGGAGGTCAGGCTCTGGAAGAGAAGATCTGGGGACCCTGCAGAGGCCTGCTTACTCTTCGGGGCCTCAGGGAGAGCCGGGGGCAGTTGACGGATGGGGGCAGCCAGCATTGCAGGAATCCTGACCATAACTCAGCTTACAGGATAACTGACAGTTGGAGCTGCTGTAGACATGGATTGGGTGGCCCCAGAAGGTGATGAGTCTTTTACCCCGGGAGGCACCGAACAATTACTGGGCTGCAGGTGTTTGAGAGGGAGTGGGTATCTGGGCTTTGAGTTCTGGGGAACTCAGGCACCCTGTGGGGCAGGTTTTCTTCTGGGGTGGGGGTGAGGGGGTGGGAATTGGAGGCTGGGCCTGGGAGAAGTCGCAGGCTTTGAATACTTCTTTCCATTCTTCTCTCCCCACAGTGTCTCCAGAACGCTCCAGCTATGGCACGTCCAGCTCTTCTTCAAAGAGGACGGAGGGCGGCTGCCGTCGCAGTCAGCAGTCAAGGAGTTCTTCAAATGTTGAGCAGGGTCAGTGGGAGACAGGTGAGCCCAGCCCTGTGGGCACGCCAGCAGTCTCTCTCTCTCCCTTCTGAACCCTGATGAACCTACCCCATCCTGACCCATCAAGGAAGGAGCCCGTGGGGGTGATTCTGTCTCATTTTTGCTTTGTGTTTGTGTATGTGTGTGTGTTTGTTGTTGCAAAAGCGCGTGTCTAGAAACAACTTATGGAATTGTTTCTTATGGTTTTATATGTCATTTAAATGGCACCACATCATGGGTGTCATTCTTCACATGGCTGTCTTTGTTGGACATGTTTCTGAGATTTATTCATGTTGGGTTTCTAATTGGTTTTGTTTAATTGCCATGGCAATTAATTTATCCACTCTCCTCCCCTCCCCCAAGTTTTTAATCATTCAAACGTATTTCAAATATACCGAGAAGTGTTAAGATGAGTGCAGTGAATGTGTTTGTAACTTCCACGTAGACTCAGTAATTTTAACATTTTGCCAGGTTTGCTTTATGTGCATGTATGTGTAATTCTGTTTTTTCTTTTTTTTTAATATGTATTCGTTTGTTTTTGGCTGCATCGGATCTTAGTTTCGGCACTTGGGATTTTTCGTTGCAGTGTGCAGGCTTCTCTCTAGTTGAGGCACTTGCGGGCTCAATTGCCCCGTGGCATGTGAGATTTTAGTTCCCCGACCAGGGATCGGACCTGCGTCCCCTGCATTGGAAGGTGGATTCTCAACCACTGGACCACCAAGGAAGTCCCTAATTCTGTTTTCTTTTTGTTGAACTCTTTGAAAGTAAATTATAGGCATCAGGACACTTTACCCCGAAATTGGCAGGCATCTCCTGAGAATCAGAAGATTGTCTGAAACCACTTCAAGACTACTGTCATACCTAAGAAAGGACATAAATACTTATTCTCTGTTATCCTAATGGTCCATTTTCAGATCTTCTCAATATTGTCTGCACTTTCAGGATCCACTCATAGTTGTGTTGCTGTACATTCAGTTATTAGTCTCCTTAATCTCTTACTATGGAAACCCCCCCCCACTACCCCGTACCTTTTTCTTTTTTCCCCCCATGACATTGACCAGGCCACTTGTTTTGTACAATGTCCTGATTGTTTCCGGATATGCCTGATAATTTCCTGATGGTATCATTTAACTTATCCGTCTGTCCCCTGTAGTTTGGGAATCGGGTTTGGAGAGTTGGTTAGATTCAGGTTACGTGTTTTTGGCTGGAATGCTCCTTGGTTGATGCCGTGGTCTTCACCTTAGAGCGCATCAGGAGGCCTGGTTTTCCTGTTGTGAGTGAGCAAGTCCGATCACCTGGTTAAGGTGGTGTCTGCTGTATTTGTCCTTCGTACAGAGATATTTTTTCCCCTTGTGGTTAGTAAATAATCTGTGAGATGACACTTTGGCACGTCGTGTTCACCAGCAGCACCCCCAGTGGGTTTAGCAGCCATTGGTGATCTCTGCCTGAACCAGTTGCTGTACTGGTGTTCATGAAATGGTGGTTTTCTAATTCTTTGTTATGTCTATTAGCTGGCATTTTCTCAAGAGGAGTTTTACTTTCTTCTTCCCCTCCATCCCTCCCTCTCTCTTTTTACTTAGTGAGGGGTGTCACCATAGACTCATATATTCTTATTTATTTACTGTTATAATCAATTAGTTATTCTTCCTGATGTTCAAATTGGCTACATCCTGTGTCCTTTTGATGTGTCTCCATCATTCTTTGGGTGCTTCCTGCTTTGTAGGACTGCAAGATGGACTGCACGGTGTCCAGGGTTCACTTGTGTTTTCCCTTCCCCAGCCCTGGAATCCGCTGTTTCCAGAAGCCTGGTTCCTCTTAGAGGCAGCGGTATTTGGAGACCAAGATCCGGGTGCTGAGGGTGCGCATTGTTCTTAGGCGCTTACAGTGAGCAGAACTAGAAATTGCTTTTCATAAAAGTTCATATTAGGGGCTTCCCTGGTGGCGCAGTGGTTGAGGGTCCGCCTGCCGATGCAGGGGACACGGGTTCGTGCCCCGGTCCGGGAAGATCCCACATG
>NW_021703766.1:47005307-47016174 GCF_005190385.1 Monodon monoceros
TGCGGAGCGGCTGGGCCCGTGAGCCATGGCCGCTGAGCCTGCGCGTCCGGAGCCTGTGCTCCGCAACGGGAGAGGCCACAACAGTGAGAGGCCCGTGTACCGCAAAAAAAAAAAAAAAAGTTCACATTAGCATTTTCAATTCAAACATAACATTATAAGGATTTTTTTTTTTTTTTTTGGCTGTGCTGCTTGTGGGGATGTTAGTTCCCTGACCAGGGATTGAACCTGCGCCCTCAGCAGTGAAACTGTGAGGTTGTAACCACTGTACCACCAGGGAATTCCCTACAAGGACTTTTTTTTTTTAATTAATTTATTTTTGGCTGCATTGGGTCTTTGTTGCTGCGTGTGGGCTTTCTCTAGTTGCGGCTAGCGGGGGCTATTCTTCGTTGTGGTATGCGGGCTTCTCGTTGCGGCGGCTTCTCTTTGTTGCAGAGCCTGTCTCTAGGGTGCGCGGGCTTCAGTAGTTGCGGCACACGGGCTCAGTAGTCCTACGAGGACTTTTTTGTCTTACACTGAAAATCTTGGTTTTTGGTAACATTAAGACATGGACTTATTTTGCTTTATTTTACAACAGTAATGAAATAGCTTCAAATTTATAATGTCAGTACCACTGCTGTGTCTACTGAATGAAACATAAGATATTTTTGTGGTTCTAATTGTTTTCAGAGTATATCCTACTGAGAGTTTACAGTCAGAATGTTCTTCCTAGTTACTTAAGACCCTTCTTTTTTCTGCTTCTTGTTACTGGTTTTATATATAGCTAGATCCATTTGTTTCTGTTTGTGTTTAATTTTATGGTTTGTTTCTTTTGTCTCTTGTTAAATTTTTGAGTATGTTGTAAAACAGTTACATGATTCCAAAGTCAAAACTAAAGTATGTAAAAAAGATGTTCTTAGAAGTATCATTTCCGTTGGTATTTTTCTCCTTCCCAATAGATAATCAATTTCATTCACTTCTAACATAGCCTTACAGTGTTTCATCTTGCAAAAATAGCAAACAATGTATATATTCTTGTTTCCTCTCCTTTTTTATACAGAACATAGCAAACTGTAGATATTTGTTTTTCATTTGCTTTAGTTCACTAAGCAGTCTTTTGTGGAAATTACTCCGTGTACTTTTTGCCAGACATTTACATTGTCTTCAGGTTTATGTGGTTAGGAACTATAAACAGAGCTCCAGCTACTGGTGTCCTGCCTGTTTCCTGGGGTGAGTAGTCAGGGTTTCTCTGGGGTCACACCTGAGAGTGGGACTGCCAGGTGGTGGGGTGTGCTCGTCTGTCCTTCCAGATGATGCTAACTTGTACTTATTAGCCATCTTATGGCCCAGGAAGCAGAGGGGCTCACCCAGGGTCTGACAGCGTGGAGTCCAGCCTTGAGCGCTTCCTTGGGCACCCACCTTGGTGCTCCACCCATCAACTGGTCTTCAACCTACACCATCTTTCTCTCCTCAGGTTCTCCCCCAACTAAACGGCAGCGGCGGAGTCGGGGCCGTCCCAGTGGTGGCGCCAGACGGCGGCAGAGAGGAGGTCCAGCCACCCCCCAGCAGCAGCAGGAGGCAGCCGGGCCTACCTCAGAAGGCAAAGTGACCTGTGGTAGGTGTCTGTGCATGCCTTGGGAGTGCATGTGCAGTGCCCGTTGCAGCCAGTAGAGCTGAAGGGTGGGAGAATGGGCCCTCATCTGGGGTGGGACACCCAGTGGGTGGGCAGCAACTCCATGCATCTGTACAGCACAGTGGAATCCCTGTCTTTTCTGTTGCCTACTCGCTTGTCTACATCCTGCCCATAGTTGAAGGACTGTGTTGTGTGCTGCCTCCTCCAGGAAGCCTTTCCTGACAGTCCCCTGCCCTCAATGTCATTTTTTGTTGGAGGAGCCAGGCAGGGACTGAGCAGCTGGGCCTGGCAGGCCTCAGAGCAGATGGGAGTTAGATTTTATTCTATGAGTCAAGGGCTTTCCAAGGGTTTTTAGCAGGGGAGTGAAGTGATCTGATACCAGTTTTTAAAGGAACTCCAATTTCATCTGGAAAATCAGTTAATAAATGAGTTACAATTTGCAAAGTGTTTAGAACAGTGCTGGACATGTAGCACATGCTCTGTAGGTGCACATGAAATAAATCCACAAAGTGGAAGCAGGGAAATGAGTGGAGGGGCTTCACAGTCCAACAAGGATGAGGCAGAGGTCTGGCCTGGGGTAGTGGCGCTGGAGAGGGTGAGAAGGAGGTGGACTTAAGGAAATAAACATTTTGGATATAGGGTTGACTGTACCTGCAGACAGGTGGGTTGGATGGGTTAGGGGACTCTGCTATGCAGACTCATGCAGACCTTGCCCTTAAGAAATTCTCACTGGTCCTGAGGGGAGGACACAGGCACGGGTAGGGCGCACACTCTCTCACACACTCCCACACGCCCCTCTGGTACCCCCTCCTCTGAGTTGGGCAAGGCTCTGGTCACAGAGGGTATCAGCTGGTGAGAGGCTCAGGCTGGGTGGGTGGGGGTGGAATTATAGGAGGGAAGGTTGAGGGGCAGGTGGCAGCAGCTCTGCATCCCCCAGGAGACCTTGGCCTCAGGGCGCTTCCTCCTGCCATCTGCAGAGCCTCCAACCCCCAGAGTGCATGAGCCTGCCTCCTCCCGGTGCCCACTGCGGTCCCCCAGACCCTGGTGGTCCTAGCCGCTCCCTAGATGAGGTTGTAGACACCTGTGCTGGCTGCTTTCAGGAGGAACAGGCCAGTGGAGCCAGCCTGAGTCCTCACACAGCCCGCACTTGAGGGGGTGGCTGTTTGGTCGTGACTCTCCCCAGAATCAGGAGTTAATTACCAGAGCCACCCACTGGCTGGGTGGCCTAGAGAGTCACTGCCTCCCTAGAGAGCAGGCCAGGCTGAGGCCGTGAGGGGTCTTGCTGCTGGAGGCCTCCATCTCTTCTCTGAGGTTGGGGAGGTTGTGACCCTGGGTGTGGCTGTCTCTTGCTGTGGGGCGTGGCTGCGCAGGTCTGACTGCTGACTCACCAGGCAGGGTGGGGCTGGAGTGAGGCTTTCCCCAGTAGGGCCCTGAAAATGGAGATGGCCTAGTCCCAGGGGTGGAAGGAGGTCCCTCCAGACCTGAGTGAGGAACGGGTCTGCCATTCTTGCCTCCTCCTCACCTGTGATAGCTGTGGGGGTTGAGCCCCAGGCAGCTGCCTTCCACTGAGGGATAGAACCAGACTGAACTCCGGAGGCCCCAAGAGTGTGAGGAAGGGGCCATGGGGGATCCTGGGCTCAGACACAGGACCTCTGAGTCTCCACATCCCTCTCAGGGCCGTCCACTGCGCCCTGCGCTGAGCGTGCTCCTCACCTGACCTTGAATTCTCAAGACGGCCCTTGAGGTAGGGATGCCGTCCCCCATTGTGCGGAGGGGCAGGGCTGGGCCGAAGCTCGGGTTTGCTCATTTGGTTGTTCCACGTGTGTTTATAGAGCATTGACTACCTGCTTACGTCCCACAGAAGGGACTGGAGGCCCCTGCCCTCATGGAGCTTGTGTTCTGGTGGGAGGAGAAGGCTAAGGGAAGGAAGAGAAACTTCAGATGTCAGCTGTGAAGAGAAACAAGCAGGGGGAGGGGGTAGAGAATGATGGAAAATCCAGTTCTAGGTGGATTTTCAAGGTAGGGTGGTCTAGGAAGGCCTCTCAGAAGACAGGAGGAGAGGTAGGAGTGTGTGGATGGCTGAGGCAGGGTGTTTCAGATTGAGGGGACAGGAGGAGCAGAGGCCTGTGTGGGGACATGGCAGTGGTGGTGCTGGGACCGAGAGGAAGCTGGCAGGGCTGGAGCAGAGGGAGTGCGGGGAGGCTGCCAGGAGGTGAGGGCAGGAGAGGTGACCAGGGGCCCATCCTGCAGAGCCTGGGAGCCACGGGCCAGGCTTTGCGTTTGTTTAAATGATGGAAAGCAGTGGGAGGACTTGAATGACAGGCTGCGCTTTGCTTTTTTTTCCTTCAGTGTTTCCTATGGAGAAGAAATAGAAGCAGACAGATTAACATAACGAATCCTGGCTCCCCGGCCCCCAACCTCAGCAGTTGTCAGGTCATGGCTCATCTTGTTTCATTAGCCACGTTGTTTTGGAGTCAGTTCCAGGTGTCCTTTTATTTCACTGGTAGATTTTTCACTGTGTATTTCTAGAAGATTAGAACTGGGGAGTTCCCTGACGGTCCAGTGGTTAGGACTTGGACTTGGCGCTTTCACTGCTGTGGCCCGAGTTCAGTCCCTGGTCGGGAAACTAAGATCCTGCAACCTGCGCAGCCAAAAAAAAAAGAGTAAGAATTCTTAAAAAAAAAAAATCACACCAAAAAAATAACAGTAACTTCTTACTCTCATGTGTCTGCTCAGTGCTTTAATTTCTAATTCTTATAAATATTGGTTCTCTTAAGTCTCTCCTAATTTATAGGATTCCCCCATCACCTCTGATTTCTCCCCCACCACCCTTGTATCTGTTGAAAGTAGTTGTCCTGTAGTGTTTCCCAAAGACCGGCTTCTGCAGATTGCGTTCTGTGGTAGGATTGACTGAACATGTTCCCCTGTCGTATTTCCTGAAAATTGGTAGTTGGGCCTGGAGAGGCTTGATCAGATTCTGGTTTGATGGTTTTGTTTTTTTATTTTCTTATTTTGGCCACGCTGTGTGGCTTGCAGGATCTTAGTTTCCTGACCAGGGATTGAACCCCCGCCCTTGGCAACGAAAGTGCTGCATCCTAACCCCTGGACCGCCAGGAAATGCCCTTTTTTTAAAAAAATAATAATTTTAATTAATTAATTAATTTTGGGGGCTGCATTGGGTCTTCATTGCTGCGCGTGGGCTTCTCATTGCGGTGGCTTCTCCTGTTGCAGAGCATGGGTGCTAGGCGCACGGGCTTCAGTAGTTGTGGCACGCGGGCTCAGTAGTTGTAGCTCGAGGGCTCTAGGCGCATGGGCTTCAGTAGTTGTGGCTCACGGGCTTAGTTGCTCCGCGGCATGGGGGATCTTCCCGGACCAGGGATCGAACCTGTGTCCCCTGCACTGGCAGGTGGATTCTTAACCGCTGCGCCACCAGGAAGCCCCCCTTCTGTTTTTTTTCAAGCTCGCCTCCCAGGTGGCATTGTGCTCTTCCTTTAGGAAGCAGGCAGAGGCTGCTTGTCTCTTAACTGCCCTTGGTGGCAGCAGCTGCTCACCGCCTCCATCCATTAGCTCAGGAAAGGCTGAGCAACTTACAGTGACACCGTGACTCTGGCTGTGCCTTGGGGAAAAGACTGCGGCAGGAGAGGGAGCCGGCTTTTGTCCAGAGGAGGTGCTGTGGCATTGGAGGGTGGAGTCTGTCCCTTAGAGCTTACTGGCTGATTCTGTCTCCTGGGCACAGGTCCTCTGTGTCCCCAGCCTTTCCCGGAGGGGAGACCTGAGTGAGAGTCATCCCTGGCCTCCGGCACAGGGTCTGGCACAGAACGCTGCTCACCTGCTCACCTGGGCCTGTCCCTCATACCTTTCCTGATCTCCCACTGGAAAGCCCCTCCCATTTCCCTCTGCGGCCCATTCTGTCCCAGAAGAGAGACTGATGAGGTGTCGGGTAGAGGAACAAGAGAGTGTTGGGGGGCTTCCCTGGTGGCGCAGTGGTTAAGAATCCACCCTGGTCCAGGAGGATTCCACATGCTGCGAGTAACTAAGCCTGGGCACCACAACTACTGAGGCTGTGCTCTGGAGCCCACGAGCCACAGCTGCTGAGCCCACGTGCCACAACTACTGAAGCCCGCACGTGCCTAGAGCCTGTGCTCTGCAACAAGAGAAGCCCCCGCAATGAGAAGCCCGCGCACCACAACGAAGAGTAGCCCCTGCTCTCCACAACTAGAGAAAGCCCGTGCGCAGCAACGAGGACCTAATGCAGCCAAAAATAAATAAACAAATTTATTATTTTTTTAAAAAAAGTGTGGGGGCCCACCTGAGTGCAGGAGGCGGGAGCAGCTCTCCTCTGGAGGAAGACGGGGCCCCACCCTCCGTCCTGGGGGCAGGGAGCATCTCCCTACCATTGGCGAGGGACTGTTGACAAATGCTGTTGACCAAGCATTTGGTGTGTTCCTGGCCGGATGAAACTGTTCAGCCGCCTTCAGCCTTCCCCGAGTGCTGCCCTGGCGCTTTTTCTGACCGCCCTGCTGCTTCTGCAGAGCAGCTGGAGTTGTCTTGGTATCCTGAGGCCACTTCCTTCCTGCTGCATCCAGCCTTGTAATCCTCACAGTGGCCCCATGAGAACAGGTACTGGGGTGAGGTTGTTTTATGGAGGAGGCCACCGAGGTGCAGAGAGGTGTGGTCAGCTCAGGAGGCCCCAGACTCCCTGCCCCAGCCTGCCAGGGCGTGGTCAGCCCTGCGCCTCCAGTTGTCCCCTTGTACCCTTTTCCACCATGCTGGCCCCCAGCCTGTGAATGCCCCAAGTTCATTTTTTGCCTCTGGACTTTAACACACACCGATCTCTTCTGGGAAAGTCACTCTTCTCTTTTCACTGCTTTCCTGTCTCGACTTACTTGTCCTCTTTCACATTTTACTTCCAGTGTCATTTCCTGGAGAGGTCCTCTCTGATTGTTTCGATCTGAATCGTTCTCTATAATTCCCTCTCCTGACCCTTGGAATGTCTTTTAATTATGGACTTCTGTGTATGGTTGTATGAGAGGCAGCAAACAGGATAGGGATAGTTAAAAGAGCTTGGGCTCTGGAGCCAGGCATCTCGGTTGGAACTCCAGCTCTGCCATTTCCTGCCTGTGTGGCCTTGGGCAGGTGACTCATCCTCTGTGCCTTAGTTCCCTCATCTACAAAAAGGGGACAATAGCACTGCCTCATAAGGTTGCAGGCATGATCAAAAAGGTCAATAGGGCTTCCCTGGTGGCGCAGTGGTTGAGAGTCCGCCTGCCGATGCAGGGGACACAGGTTTGTGCCCAGGTCCAGGATGATCCCACATGCCGTGGAGCAGCTGGGTCCGTGAGCCATGGCCGCTGAGCCTGCGCATCCGGAGCCTGTGCTCCACAACGGGAGAGGCCACAACAGTGAGAGGCCCGCGTACCGAAAAAAAAAAAAAAAAAAAAAAAAAAAAGGTCAATAGAGATGTGAAATGTGTGAAGGTAGTGCAGTAAGTACTATATAAGTGTCACCTACGGTTAAATTATTTTGGCGAGGAATAAAGAGAGATTGTGCGTGATGCCCATGATTCAGGGCCGGGGTGGAGTGGTGGCTCAGATAACACACATCTCTCCTCTTCTCCAGTGGAGTTTCCCTGTCCTCCCCTTCTGTGTACCGTCCTCTTGTGTTTCAGACCAGAGGTTGGGCCATGTCTTCACCTGTATTTGGGATAATGAAAGTGCTGTGAGGACTCGGGGGTTAAGACAGGGAAAGCACCTGGGTAGGGTCTGGCCTATACAAAGTGCTCCTTGACTGGGGCTTACATGTCTTCCAGTCCCACTTGTGGCGGGGCGCTCGTGTCTCCCCACCGTCC
This sequence comes from Monodon monoceros, assembly GCF_005190385.1. NCBI lineage: Eukaryota > Metazoa > Chordata > Mammalia > Artiodactyla > Monodontidae > Monodon > Monodon monoceros. Next base: position 47,012,765 of record NW_021703766.1, read on the forward strand.
CTGGCACTTAGTAAATGTCTGTTGAATGGAAGGATGAATGGGACACATGAGGGTCCCCCCTGATCCTGTCCTCCTTCCACCCCCACCATGCCCGGTGGGCTCTGGGTGAATAGACAGTTTCCACCGCAGGTCTAGTAGCAGTCTGTGCTGAGGATAAAGGCCATCTGGGAGGGGATTCACCTGGGCGGGCCACAGGTCCCGTGAGCCGGGCCTTGGTGGGTGATGGGCATTCTGGTCAGAAGAGGTGGACAGGTCATTTTGTGAGTAAGGCTTGTACTGGGACCACTTCCCTTGTGACTGGAGGGCAGGGTATGGGAGGATGTAGCTGGGATTGAAGGAGGAGGGGAGGGGAGGAGGTTGGCTCAGGGGCCCAGGTGAGAGAGGGCGAGGCCTAGGCAGGGGCTGTGGCGGTAGAGAGGTGAGTGTTGAAATTACAGTTCCTGTTTTGGGGTGCCTTCGGCGTCTAGGCCCTGGGTCACATGCTTCATGAGTTGCCTAATGTAATCCTCATGACCCCATCGTGCAGCAGGGACCTCTTGTTTGTTTGTTTTTCAGATGGGGAAACTGAGGCTCAGAGAGGTGAGGTCACATGCCCAAGGCCCCACACCTAGACAGTGGCGGAGCCAGGACTCGCCTCAAGGTCTGTCGTTCTCCGCCACCAGGCTCTGTGCCTCTGCCACTGAGCAGCCCGTGTGGCCTTGGACAGGTGCTGCTCCTCCAGCCCCCTGCCTCCCAGCCCACGCTACGGAGGCGTGGTTAGACACTGGGGAGTCCAGGATGTGGGCCCAGAGGTCTTATCTGATCCTTAGCATGGAGGGAGCCAGGTCTGAGTGTTGTGGGAAGTCCTGGGGGCTAAGGCCAGGTAGGTTTTCCTGGGCCTCAAGCAGAGAGGGTGAGCTTCCCCTCAAGGCAGAAAAAGGAAGCATTTGGGGTTTGGGGTGGGAGGAGGAAGTGGGTGGTGCTGAGAAGTCGCTTGGGGAAGCAGGGACTTGCCTTCTACTTTCTGCTCTGTGGTGACACAGTCTTTGAAAGGTGAAAGGAGTCAGGGGTATGACACTTCCCCTCCCAGAGCTTCAGTTACCTCATCTGTCAAATGGGTTCATTGTGGCCCCTGCCCCACAGGGCTGATCAGGCTGAATCTCCAAGGGCAAAGCGTTTGGCACATCAGAGCTGCTGGTGGCTGCCATTTTTTAGCACCCATTGGTGGACCGTCATCTGAACAGGCTTTCCAGTAGGGGTTGTCCCCTGGTTTAGGCAGGAACCTGGGCTCAGAGAGGTGGTGACTTGTCCCAGGTCACATAGCTAGCGCCTGAAGGCTCCTGGATTAGAATCAGCTCCACTGACCTGAGGCTGCTCTGTGGGGTGTGGGAGAGTCAGTGCCCTCTGTCATGCCTTGCTACTCCCTGGCCGTGCGACCTTGGGCAAATCATTTCTCTTTGCCTCCATTTCCTCATCTGTAAGTTGGGGTGACAATAGGGCCTGCCTCACAGGGTCGTTTGTGAATTAAATGAGTTTGTGTGATTCTGCTGCTTGTCATTTCCAGCTTATAGCAGATCCTCAGGATAGCCTGTGTTGTGAGTGGAGAGGAAGTTCTGTTAGTAGCCCGATTCACGGGTGGGAATTCAGTAATCCCGCAGGGGGGTGGTATGCCTGAGATCACATTTACAGGGATAGCCTTGGAAGTTCCGTGTCCTATCCCCTGCACAGAGCTGCCACCACATTTGGGTGGATGTAGGCAGGGTTATAAGTGACAAACACAACTCAGACTGGCTTAAGCAAAAAGGAACTTGATTATTGCTGAAGATCCAGGCGCTCCACGCACACGTGATGAACCTCAGGAGTCTTTTCCTCTCTGTCCTTGGCCTTGTGTAGGTTTCATTCTCTCCCCTCCTGGTGGCAAAACGGCCCCCAGCAGCTATGGGCTTATTAACAGCCCACCTTCTTGGCAGCCTCTGTGGAAAGAGAGCTCCTGCTTGCAGTAGAGCCAGCCCAGTTCCAGCCTTGAGTCTCCTGGGCCTGGTGCTTGCTTGGTGGTTGTGGGGCTGAGGATATGACTGGCCCCACATGAATCTCCCTGTTCGAGGACGCAAGAGGGGTAAAGCTGCTTACCTAAAAGCAAGTCCATTCATTCGTGCATTGGTTCTTTCACAAATGTGTATTGAGTACCTACTGTATGTCACGGGGCTACACTAATGAACAAGACAGACAAAAATCCCTTCCTTCAGGGAGCTCACACTGGGGGGGGGGAGACAGGTGATAAGCCTGACGGTAAGGGAGAGCTTAGGGTAGGTTAGAAGGTGATAAGTGCCTTGGGAAGAAATGGAGCAAGGAAAGGGGAACTGGGAATCCCGGGGCCGGGTGGTGGTGGTAAACAGGGTGGTCGAGGTAGGCTCACTGGGGAGGTGGCCTCTGAGCAAAGGCCTGTAGGAAGTGAGGGAGTAAGTCCCATGGGCGCTGGGGAGAGAACACCCCGGGCTGAAGGAGAGGCAGGACCGGGCGGAACCTGCCTGCTGGTGGGGGGGGTGGGGCAGCGAGGAGGTGGTGAGGCTGGAGTGGGGCACGTGAGGGGAAGAGCAAGGCCACCAGGTCAGGAGGTAACAGACCGCAAGAGAGAAGCGGAGTGAGGGTGTCACCCGTACTTGGGTGTGGTTACCAGAAGGGGGAAGGTTGTGGGGCTGGTGCAGTGCAGCCCACAGTGAGGGGCAGCAGGAGGAGGCTGGAGGGAGCGAGGGAGGGTGGCGGTCCCCCTCTTCCCCCTGGCCCTGCTGCGCCGTGTGTCGGCCCCTCCCTGACCAGTCCCTCCTTCTCCGCAGACATCCGGCTCAGGGTGCGAGCAGAGTACTGCGAGCATGGGCCGGCCTTGGAGCAGGGCGTGGCATCCCGGAGGCCCCAGGCCCTGGCACGGCAGCTGGATGTGTTTGGGCAGGCCACGGCGGTGCTGCGCTCTCGGGACCTGGGCTCTGTGGTCTGTGACATCAAGTTCTCAGAGCTCTCCTATCTGGACGCCTTCTGGGGTGACTACCTGAGTGGTGCCCTGCTGCAGGCCCTGCGGGGCGTGTTCCTGACTGAGGCTCTGCGTGAAGCCGTGGGCCGGGAGGCTGTCCGCCTGCTGGTCAGTGTGGACGAGGCCGATTACGAGGCTGGCCGGCGCCGCCTGCTGCTGATGGAGGAGGAGGGGGGAAGGCCCGCCTGAGGCCTCCTGATCCTGGATCTGGCAGGACTGACCCCACCTCCTAGCCTCTGGGCCACCTTCTCCCCTGGAGGATGTCGACCATCTCTACTCCTAGAGGACTGTCACTCTACTAGCTCTGAGGACTGTGACAGCCAGGCCCCTTGATAGACCCTCCCACAGGATGTGGGCTTTGAGGCCTAAACCACTTCCAGCTGAGTTTCCTTTCCAACCCCCCCCC
>NW_021703766.1:47016274-47077605 GCF_005190385.1 Monodon monoceros
CCCCCCCCCCCCCCCGCCGGCCCATTAGGTGCATTCCCTCAGCTTCAGGAGGCCAGGGGCTCAGGCCTGCAGATCCGAAAGGAAGGGAGGCATAGCCACACACCAAAGGCCCCTTGCACATCGTATTCCTGACCCTGGGCTGTGTGCGTGCACACACGCTGCCCCCTCTGAAATCTCTCCTGGGCTCCTGCCCTGGCCTGTTCCACTTACTGCTTTGGCCTAAGGGCTTCTCTCTCAGGATCTCTGATTATACCGCCCCCCAACCCTGAGCTTCAGCCACACCAGTGGGCACTGGAGCTGGGGTGCATCTGGGGTCTGCTCACCTTGCCCGCACATCTCTACAGCCAGCCGGGCTCTGCCCAGCTTCCACACACAGACCTGGCTCTACCCCTTCTCCTGCTCCCCGAAGCTGGACACAGATTTGCACATGGATCTGCACCGAGTGTCACACATGTGTTGCAGCGGCATCAGACCAACTGTGCTGTTTCCCAGGAGGCCAGGACCAGGAACCAGCTTCTTTCTCAGAAAGGGAAGGCAAAGGCTTGGGGCTGATGGGAAAGGCCTTTTATGAGTGACACCAATAAAACTGCCCTGGATAGGGCATAGGTGGGCATCACGGCTGTACTCTTTCCTTTATGGGCTGGAGGAAGGAGCTGATTAGAGCCTGGGCCCAGTACCAATCCCGGAGTTCCTCGCCTGGTATCTGGCTGGAGGGTGGGCAGGATGCTGGACCATCATGTGCCGGCTGCTGCCACGGTCTTGCCCTCCTTTTGGCTTCAGTTTCCTCATCTGTTGAAGGAGGAAATACTGCCTTGGAGTCATAGACTCTCTCAACCTCATTCACACATGCTTCGCTCCTGTATGTCCTTGGGAGTGCTGGTATTTTTTAACTAGTTCGGTGAGGTGGGCTAGCTGTCTATCTCCAAGGCCGACAGAGCCCAAGGGTTTGGAAACCAAATGGGTCAGCAGCCAGTGCTCTCTGCCTAGAGCCCCTCTCCAGGTGGCTCTTCACCCCTCACAGCTTCTGGACAGTTACTAATCTTAAATCTGGGTCTCTGTTGTTTCTCCCCCTGAGGCCAAACACTACTTCCTGCTGCCCTGTGGCTACAGCTGAGGTTGTGGCCTCTTGCTCTTTCTCTACTCCTTGTTTTAAGAGTGTAGGAACTCAAGTTCCGTACACAATACTGGGGGCTTTCCTTCCTGGGCGAGAAGGGGACCTGGGCTGGGAGTTGGGGAGGGGGAGGGCAGGGATTCCCAACTGCCGGCTTTTCTTGGGGGAAAGGATGCAGCTATCCACGCCTGGGAACCTGTCCTGGACCCCTGACCTGTGTTGATATACAGGGATACAGTGGCAAGTCTAGGAGTTGAATCCTGTCCAGGAGTCAAGACCTGATCCATCTAGTTACTGTGTGATCCCAGACTGTCTCCATTTACCTTCTCTGGGAGGGAGGTAATGTCTGCTGGGGTCCTCGATAAGATCTATTTAATACTTAGCCAGCTGTGTGAAGTAGGGATTTTGGAAGTGACTTGCCGCAGGAGTAGAGAAGCACTGAGATGGAAAACCGCTCTCCGCTGGTGGACGCCGTCTGGTCGGGAAGGCAGGTGGGGGCTTCCAGGTGCTTTCTCCTTCCCTCAACTAGGGGAGTCTCCTTGGCTGGTATGGGACATAGGCTTTCTTTTCACGACCTGTCAACATTTGGGGTCTTCCTCTACCTGGGGCTTCCCGTGCTTGGGGGGTGGGGGTTGCTGCTTGACCTCACCTACCCTGAGCTAAACTTCAGCGTCCGCCTCTCCCTCAGGCCCTGGGGCGTCTCCCCACCAACCTCCAGGTTGCCAGCGGTGGGCCCAGCCTCTTTAGCGGACAAGATTCAGGCCCTGGCCCTTACCCCACCTCCACCCCCATCCCCAGTTCAGTTCCTTGCTGAAGCCCCCGCCCCCTGCTTCAGCCCCGCCCTATTCCTTAGGCCCTCACTCCTACAAGCCCCGCCCCATGCCTTAGGCCCCGCCCGCTCCACCTTTTTCAGCCGGGGTCGGGGGTGCGGAGCGGGGGGTGCGTCTTTCGTGGTAAGTGCATGCCGGAAGTAAGGGAGCCTAACCTTGAGGCCGCGGGAGCCGGAGGCCGCGGGAGCCTGCGCGGGCGCAGTGTGTGCCAAGAGTCCGCAGTGGCGGGAACCTCGAGGCAGTGTCTTGCGCTTCCAGAACCTGCCTGCGCGCATGCGCTAGGGAGCTCGCCTGGGCTTGCCAGAGCCGGTGTTGGGTGTTTGACAGAGTCCTGAGGAGGCCTGTTAAGTGGGTCAGACCCAGGCTAAGAGGACAACCCAGGGAGATCAGAGAGCTTCAGAAGTCGAGAAGGATTCTGTGGAGCAGGACATGGACAGGCTGCAGCCAAGGGAAATAGGGGCCTGTGGGAGCTCAGAGGAAGGCGGGCCATGGTTTCACAGAGGAGAGGAACCTGGAGCTGGCTCTTGACGGATGAGTAGGAGTTCAGCAGAATGACAGAGAGGGGCCATTCCAGGCAGAGAACATTCCTCGAGGAGGCCTTAGGGAACATTCCTGAATGGGATGTAGAGAGACAGATGGACTGAGTCAAAGGTAAGTGGCAATGCACAGTCAGCCACGCCCTCGTTCAGTCAGCAATCATCTCCTACCACATTGCTAGCAGACACACAGGGGCCCTGACAATGACAACGTCAGGTGGTAGATGAGGCAGGCCCAGTGTACCTGCACAGCAACACATGTTCCGAGAGGCCTCCCGGTTGCCCAGCCCTGGGCTGGCTGGCCTCTGCTGGGGATCCTGAGAGGACTCTAGCCTGGGCGCTGGCTCTGGACAGCTCCTGTTCTGGTGGGTGAGCCAGACTGGGACACTGTGGGTCACAGCCCAGAGTGGTCAGTGACAGCAGAGGCTGGGGGTGCTCAGATGACCCTGGATGGAGGGACCCAGGAAATCTTCATGGATTGGGAAGCTCCCTGTTCATTTTATTAAAAATTATCACCACCACCGCCGCCACCAAGATACTTTTTTTTTTTTTTGGCCATGCGGCATGAGGGATCTTAGTTCCCTGACCAGGGACCGAACCCACGCCACCTGCAGTGGAAGCGCGGAGTCATAACCACTGGACTGCCAGGGAAGTCCCGCCAAGATACTTTTGTGAAATATAACAAATATCACAATATAACATATAATTGTGAAATATAACATTCAGAAAAGTGCATAAAACGTAAATTGTACAGTTAATAAGCTGTTGTGAAACACCCATGCCTCCCATGATAAGACATACATTAGCAACACCCCAGAATTCCCCCCACCCCCTTTCTGTCATGTGCACCCTCCTGATCACAACTCCTCTTCCCCTAGCTAGGAACACTATTCTTTCTTTTACAGTAATAAGTCCTTGCTTTTCTTTAACTTTCTAGTTTTATGTCACTCAATGAAATAGTTTTATCTCTTTTCGAATTTGATATAAATGGAATCATACAATATGTTTTCTGTTGTGTCTGGTTTCTTTTGTTCAACCTTGTGTCTGTGAGATTCTTCCACGTTCTGTTTATTTGTAGTTGACTCATTTTTATTGCTGTATAGTATTCACTGTATGACCATCCCACAGGTAGTTAGTTCATGCATTGCACTGTTGATGGACATTGGGTTGTTAGTTTGGAGCTGTACTGTATAATGCTGCTGTGAACATTCTTACGTTTGTGTGTGTGTGTGTGTGTGTGTGTGGTGTGGTGTGTGTGTGAACAAATGCTTTTTTTTTTTTAATTTATTTTTGGTTGCGTTGGGTCTTTGTGCGTGGGCTTTCTCTAGTTGCGGCGAGCAGGGGCTTCTCTTCATTGCGGTGCGCGGGCTTCTCATTGCGGTGGCTTCTCTTGTTGCGGAGCACGAGCTCTAGGCACGCGGGCTTCAGTAGTTGTGGCTCGTGGGCTCTGGAGCGTAGGCTCAGTAGTTGTGGTGCACGGGCTTAGTTGCTCCATGGCATGTGGGATCTTCCCGGACCAGGGATCGAACATGTGTACCCTGCATTGGCAGGCAGATTCTTGTCCACTGCGCCACCAGGGAAGCCCAATGCTTACATTTCTGTTGGGATATACCTGGAAGGAGAATTGGAGAATTCCTGGACATGGGCAAGAGTATGTTCAGGTTTGGTCAATACTGCCTAATTAGTTTCCTATGAGTGCTGTAACAAATTACCACAAACCTAGTGGATTAACACAGCATAAATGTATTCTCTCACAGTTCTGGAGTCCAGAAGTCTAAAATTAGTTTCACTAGGCCGAAGACAAGGTGTTGGCAGGCCCGTACTCCCCTTGGAGGCTCCACGTGAGAGTCTGTTCCTTGCCTACTCTGGCTTCTGGTGGCTGCCAGTATCCCTTGGTCTGTGGCTGCATTACTCCAATTTCTGCCTCTGTAGTTACATTGCCTCCTCTCTGTCAGTGTCAAATCTCCCTTTGCCTGTCTCTTATCAGGATGCTTGTGATTGCACTTAGGGCTCACTCGAATAACCCAGAGTAGTCTCCTCATCTCAGAGTCTTTCATCACGTCTGCAGAGTTCTTTCTGTCACATAAAATAACATTCACGGATTCCAGGCATTACAACATGGACTTTTTTTTTTTTTTTTTTTTGGCTGTGCTGCATGGCTTGCGAGATCTCAGTTCCCTGACCAGGGTTTGAACCTGTGCCCCCTGCAGTGAAAGGGCAAAGTCCTAACCACTGCAGGGGAATTTCCCTGGGGGACGTCTTTCAGCCTACTACACTGACAAATTTCTTTTCTAAACTGTTTGTACCGATTTACTGTCCCACCAGCCCTGAGTGAGAGTTCTCTTTGCCTCACATCCTTGCCAATACCTGGTATTGTCAGACACTTTTAATTTTGTGGTAGGATACCATTGTGGTTTCTCTTTCTTCTCCCTCATGATTGATTTCTGCTCATTCTTGAATGAGGAGTAGGAGGTCTTTGGGTGGATAGAATGGGCAAGGGTATTCCAGACAGGTGGAATACCATGTATGAAAGGTCTCAGGAAACATTTGTTTAAACTGAGTAAGAGGTTGCTTTTATTTTTAAGCATTAAGTTATTAAAAGTAAAGAGTATGCAGAGATAAATGGAACAAAGTCAAGGGTAAATAAGATGGTCCAATATGAGGCTCTGGTTGGGCAGGGAAGGGAGAGGAGCCAGGAAGGGGTCTGGCCAAACTGGCAGAAAACAGAAGGATGAAGGGAGTGGAGCTCTCTCTATGAGCTGATGCTACAGGTGTGATGGCAGCGGAGGCCTGCCAGCCCTGGATGTCAGGTTCTGGGGTCAGAGCACAGGATACTGGATTTTGAACATGGAAGACAGTACTGGGTTGTGGTTTAAACCAGGGATTTTAAAATTTTATTTATTTTTTTAATTGAAGTACAGTTGATTTACAATGTTGTGTTAATTTCTGCTGTATGGCAACAGTTATACATTCTTTTTTATATTCTTTTCCATTATAGTTTATCACAGGATGTTGAATGTAGTTCCATATTCCATACAGTAGGGCCTTGTTGTTTATCCATTCTATACATAATAATTTTATCTGCTAACCCAAAACTCCCAATCCTCCCCTCTCCCACCGACCCCCCCTTAGCAACCACAAGTCTGTTCTCTATGTCTATGAGTCTGTTTCTGTAAAACCAGGGATTTTTAATTTGGGGCCCAGAGAGTCCCGTGTTACAATCCTGGCTCTGCCCCTTTACTGAATGTTACCCATGACTTTTCTCCTTCCCTCACCCCCAAATCATTCAACAATCATTTGCCAATGTATACTTCTAGCTACTAGAGGATGGGTCAGATCCAATCCCTCTCTTGCCATGCTCTGGCTTTGTGGGGGATGTGATCACTGAGGGCATCTCAAAGGGACGTACGAGGGGCTGTGGGAACTCAGATGAGGCAGACACCAACTCTAATCTGGCTTCACAGAACGCAGGCTTCCTTGAGCCTTAGGTCCTCAGGTTCTATCACCCTCTGTTCCACCTCCTCATTGACATCTGTTGACTCCTTGCCTACTCCCCCTCATTCCTGAAGACTAGCACATCCTCACAGACTTCCTGTCCACCCCAGCCCCTGCCGTTCTGCTGGGATACTTAACCTCCGTGTGGTGACCCATCCTTCTAGTTATCGAGCGTCTCAGTCTCTTTCCACCTCATCCTTGGTGACCTTCCTCCCACACCAGCCGTCCACTCCCATGACCACACTTAGTCATGACCCGGAAGGGCAGTGCACACAGTGAACATTTACTGAGCACTTATACCACATGCCAGGCACTGTGCTAACGGTTTACATGTTTACCCGTCCCCAAAACCTGTAGGGTTGGTAGTTTAAAGATGAGGATACACACTCAGGAAGGTGAAGTCACTTCCCTGGGTGACACATTTAGTAAAGTGGCAAAGCCAAGATTGTAACAGAGCACTCTCTGGGTCCCAAATTAAAAATCCCTGGTTTTAACCACAACCCAGTACTATCTTCCATGTTCAAAATCCAGTATCCTCTGCTCTGATCCCAGCACCTTCCTTCCAGGCCTGGCAGGCCTCCGCTGCCATCACACCTGTAGCATCAGCTCATAGAGAGAGCTCCACTCCCTTGACCCCTCTGTTTTCTGCCAGTTGGCCAGACCCCTCCTGGCTCCTCTACCTTCCCTGCCCAGCCAGAGCCTCACATTGGACCATCTGATCTCTCTGGCTAGCTCTCTAGTAGTCAGGGTCCCAGCGGGAAACAGAGGGCGCCACAGCTGGGATTTCAAAGATCATTTAATGAAGGGACTTTTTGCAGAGTGTGGGCCAGGTTGAGAGAACCAACAAGGGAGGTGAAGGCAGCGGGAAGTTGGGACCACTCTGAGGTCTGCAGGGGTCAGGAGAGGAAATGATATTACTGGAGCCCGGTGAGACCGTGGAACATACCTGAGCAGCGTCAGCGTTGTGGAGGGTGCAGCCACTCTCAGAACTACGGTACTCTGACTTCCCTGGCGGTCCAGTGGTTAAGACTCTGCGCGTCCAATGCAGGGAGCGCAGGTTTTGTCCCTGGTCAGGGAACTAAGATCCACGTGCCACGTGGCTCACCTCCACCCCTCCCCCCACCCCCGCCAAAAAAGAAAAGGGACAAAAAACCATGGTAGTGGGAATTCCTTGGTGGTCCAGTGGTTAGGATTCCGTGCTTCCACTGCCAGGGGCCCAGGTTCGATCCCTAGTTGGGGAACTAAGATCCTGCAAGCCACGTGGCATGGCCAAGAAACAAACAAACAAACCACGGTACTGATCCAGAGCTGGGAGTAGGAGGTAACATATCCAGAATGACCCAGTTAGAAGTCAGAGGGCAAGGCAGCCTGGATGATGCTGTTCATACGGGCAGAGAAGGGTGGAGGTGGGCCTGGAGGGCAAATGGAAAATGGGCAGCGCGCTCTGGGTTCCTGTACACCCTGGCCTCTGCCTCATCTATCAGCACATCCCTAACCCTGGTTCAGGTGGCTGAGATTGGCTCAGAGAAGAATGGTGGCAAAGTGGTACATACAGGTGCCACTCCGACTTCTTGGTCAACCCCCTGTCAGTCACCACGCTCCCATGAACATCCCCCAACCCTACCCTTTCATTCTCAACAAATAAAACTAAGGCTAGTCAGTCATTCCTTTCTTTCAGCTTCCTATACACACCTATAGGAATTCACACCCACCTTCACTTCCCTTCTCCAGGCTCTTTTCTAGTCCAACCTCTCCACCCATGCATCGCCTATCATTATGACTCCCAGAGTATTACTCCTTCATTCTTCCCTTCTCTGTTTCAACAGTGCTTCCTTCTCGCTCCTTCTTCTTAGCCTATAAATATATGCAAATTTCTACCACTTTAACAACTAACAAGGACTTTGCTGGTGGTCCAGTGGGTAAGGCTCTGGGCTCCCAATACAGGAGCCCTGGGTTCCATCCCTGGTCGGGGAACTAGATCCCACACGCTGCAACTAAAGATACCGCGTGCTGCAACTAAGACCCGGTGCAGCCTAAATAAAAAAACAAAAACAAGAACAAAAAACCTCTACCTCCCTTTACTCTGTGCCCCCTCTAGTGCCTGCCCTTTGTCTTTCTCCTCATCCCACCCAAAATTCTTGAAAATAAGTATGAATTAGGGTTCTTTGGCTGCAAGCAACAGAGACGGACTTGCTAACTTAAGCAAGCAAGGAATTTATTAGAAGGAAATAAAGGTGGCACACACAGTGGAAGGAAAGACCGAAGAACCCGGCTTCAGAAAAGACTGGAGCCAGGGCAGGGGCGGGAATCGAGAGAGCAGGAAGGAATGGCGGTTTCCTCAGGGCCCTGGCTGCTGCATGAATCAGCTCCAACCAGGTTCAGGCGTCCTGTCACGTAAGCTCACAATTCAAATTCCAGGGAGAGCTTCTGATTGGTGCGGTTTGAGTCATGTGACCTCCCTTTGGCCTGTGGACAGCTGGGCACCCTGGCGGACAGAGTCTCATGGAATCGTATGTATCTGGTAGGCCATGGGTGGTTACTCAGAGAAAAATCAGGGAGCTGTCATAGACGGTGGGGAAATGGCTTCTGGGCAGGCAGAAACAATAGATGTCCGTGCACTCCTGCTCGTCAGTCAGCCCCAGCCTTCATCTCCCATCCGAGTCCTCAACTCACCGAAACCATTTGCACCGAGCTTGTTAATGACCTTCTCTTGCCAAATCCAAGGACATTTTTCAGTCTTTATCTGCAGTTTTTAACTCCATTGACCAGTGCCTCTCTTTTGAAAATCTTTCCTCCCTTGGCTTCTGCATAACAAATCAACCCAAGACTTAACATCTTAAAATAACGAACATTTATTATCTCATAGTTTCTGCAGGTCAGAAATCCATGAGCAGCCTAGCTGAGGGGTTGTCTCTTCTGAAGGCTTGGGTTGTGTGTGTGTGTGGATGGATAGCATGACCTAGTTTCCCCCAGGGTGAGTGATCCAGTAGAGGGAGAGAGAGAGAGAGAGAGAGGGAGGGAGAGAGAGAGGGAGGAAGGAGAGAGACAGGAGAGATGGGGAAAAAGAAAGACATGCACTACACAGGCAAGGAAGCTGTGGTGTTTTTCGTTTTGGTTTGGTTTTTTTTGGCTTGCAGGATCTTACTTCCCCAACCAGGGGTTGAACCCTGGGCCCTCGGCAGTGAGAGCATGGAGTCCTAACCACTGGATTGCCAGGGAATTCCCAGTGTGGTCCTTTTTATAACCTAATCTTGGAAGTGACATCCCATCACTTCTGCCATATTCTATTTATTAGAAGTGAGTCACTAGGTCCAGCCCACAATGGGGAAGGAATCACACAAGCACATGAGTATCAGGAGGCAGGGTCACCGGGGGCCTTGTAGGGGCTGCCTACCTCGGCTTCCATAACACAGCACATTCATGGTTCTCCTTCCTCCCTGACAGCTTCTCTGGTCCTTGTAGGGGCTCCTCTTACTCTGCCCTGCCTTTGAAATGTGGCTCTTCCCCTGTGCTCCTTCCTTGGCCCATAGCTCTCTCATTCTTCATATTCTTCGTGAGAGATGTCCTCCACCCTCATGATTTTAGCTATCACCTGTATACTTATGATGCCCAAATCTTCAGTGCAGACCTGTCTCCGTGATACTGCACGTAAATATGTCCAAATATTGACTGCAGAGCCAATATAAACTCTTGGACCCAGGGCATGTCCCATGAGCACTGCAGACATAAGAAGTTCCATAAAGGGACTTGCCTGGTGGTGCAGTGGTTAAGAATCCGCCTGCCAAAGCAGGGGACACGGGTTTGAGCCCTGGTCTGGGAAGATCCCACACGCCGTGGAGCAACTAAGCCTGCGTGCCACAACTACTGAGCCTGCGCTGTAGAGCCCGTGAGCCACAATTACTGAGCCCGCGTGCCACAACTACTGAAGCCCACACGCATAGAGCCCGTGCTCTGCAACGAGAAGCCACTGCAGTGAGAAGCCTGCGCTCCACAATGAAGAATAGCCCCCGCTCGCTGCAACTAGAGAAAGCCCACGTGCAGCAACAAAGACCCAATGCAGCCAAAAATAAATAAATAAATTTATATTAAAAAGAAAAGTTCCGTAAAAACTTCACTGGGGAATTCCCTGGCAGTCCAGTGATTAGGACTCTTTGCTTTCACTGCTGAGGGCCCAGGTTCAGTCCCTGGTTGGGGAACTAGGATCCCGCAAGCCTCATAGCGCAGCCAAAAACAAACAAACACAACAACAAAAAAAAGAACTTCATTGAATAAGTTCTGTGCTACCTCCTATTTTCTCCCAGCTCAGCAAATGGGACCTCCACCTACCCTGGCATCCAGCTGAGGAGCGTGCCCTTGACACCACTCTCTCCCTTACCCTCATATCCAAATGTAAAGCCTTGCTGACTGGATTTTCCTCAAGGTTTTTCCAGCCTGTGCCCTCCTCTGTGTCCCTGATACCAACATCGTAATACTAGCTTTTAGTACCTCTTGCCTAGGCTATTGCAACAGCTTCCTGATTTTTCTGGCCCCCACTCAAAAATGCAAAACTGCCCTTGATGAAACTCCCATGGCCTCTGAGATCAAAAGATGCTTAATGACTGGGCCCCATCCAGCCTCTCCAGCAGCATCTTTCTCTCACAGCTTGTGCTCTAGCAACCCGCCCGCCTGTCTGCACACACCCTGCTCTTCCTCATGTGTCCGTTATTTTCTGTTCATACTGTCCTCTCTGAGTTTAATGCCCCCTGCAATTTCGGGAGAATGATTTCCCCTTGAAAACTCAAGAGAATTTGAGCTCTTGACAGCAGGAGTTATATCCTCTCCTGCTTTGCATTCCCAGCACCTTCCATGGAATTCACACTTATGTAGGTACCTCAGCTTGTGTATGGAATGGATGAATGTATAAACTGGAGATTTACAGTAGCATAGGGTATGGGAGCTGGTTCTTTTTTTTTTTTTTTCACTCAGTCAAGTTTATTGAGAATCTACCACATGCTCAGCACTGTCCTTGGCAGTGACGTGAGAAAAATTACAAAACAAGATATCAAGAAGGGAAAAATACACTTTGCACTCTGTTAATTTGCAGTCTTTTCCACGTTGCTTTTCAAAAGTGTTCTCGGGTTGTTTTGGGTTGTGACCTCCCTGCTTTTTCCATGTCCCCCTAAGGTTTCCAGCACTGTCAAGTTATGTGCCACTATGGCCATCCCCTAAAGAACAGAGGATGGGACAGGAAGAACAGCTTCCTGCTGATGGGGTAGTCAGGGCTGGGGTCCCATAGCGGGGTGGATACTTTGAGCGGGAACCCGTCAACCTCGAGGGCTCAGGGCACTCACAGTGAATCATGAAAAGGCCAGACTTGGGGAAGCCCCAGACGGGGCCCTGGGGCCCTCGCTCACCCCCTCCCCGGAAGACGTCCTGAAAGTGCTAACACTGTAAGAAAACAAGGCATAGCTGCATGCAGGCCTGGACGCACCAGACTTCTCACCTCCCATTCTTCCCCTTTCTTGTGCTAACACCAGGCGCTGGCACCACCAGGGCCCAGGCCAGAGGGGAAGTCTAATGCCAAGTGAAGAAGTGGAGAAGGTCCAATGTATAACCTATGATGCCCAAGGGGGGCTGGGGCAGAGAGGTACGCAGCAAAGGGTACTGGTTTGTGCTTGGCCAGCGCTGCTGGGCCAGAGGTGAGTTCCTGTGCCAGGGGCAGGTTGGTTCTCTACAGCTAGCAGGGTCCTAAATTTTCCCTGAGGGAACAAAGCTGCATAGCATGGGAAGGAGATCCAGGACGTGCAGGGCCCTCCCAACCAGGCATGCCCCTGGTGCTGAGGAGTACCGGTGTAGGGCACAGAGCTGCCCCAAGCCGACAGGCCATGCCATGCTTAGACGCTGGATGACCTCCAGGCACACCTGGACAGAGAGCCCCATCCGCCTGGGCACAGGCAATCATGCAGGCCCTCAACCAGAGTTGGAACAAGGGCTTAGGTCCAGCTGGCAGCCTTGCCAAGGATACCAGTGACCCAGAGGACAAGCAAGAGTGGCAGTGGCATGGCCTCTTCCCGTTGGCAATGTGGCCAGGCCTTGGAGGAGGACCGGGAGGGTGCCCAGGGCCCAAGAAGGAACCCTCTGTCTTGGCCTCAGCTCAGAGCCAGATCTCATCACTGCTCACACTGGACACCCGATAAATGTAGCCCAGCATTGGGAGATGGATGAAACCTCGGCTGGTGAGGAGGCCGCCGGGCTCTGGATCCAGAAACTCTGTCTGGCTGTTGTCCTGAGCCATCTGCTGGTCCGCTGGTTTCCCTCTGGAGTCTGGAGTGAGGTCACTGAGCTGCAGGTGGGACGGGAGGGACATGTTCTCCCGCGGCAGGTGCACGTTGTTGAATTTCAGGTTGTTGGAGCCACTAGGGATCAGGGATGGGTGCCGGGAAGGGCCTGCAGCCGGAAGCGAGGCGCTGGTGACACCCACGTCGTTGGTGGCCACCGAGGAGAGGCTGTGTGTCAGGCTGCGGAGCTGCAGCTGCACGGCGTGTTTGGTGAGCCACGGGTAGTTCTGGGCATCCAGCACCAGGAAGTCAGAGGCATTGACAGTCACCGGCCCATCCTGGTCGATCCAAGTCACGTTGGCAGGCGGGTTTGCACGCGCCAGGGCAAAAAGGACGACCAGGAGGCCTGGGCCTTGAGCTTCCTGGTACTTGGCCCCAACCTGGGCAATCTCCAGCTTAACTGTACACCTTGCAGGCACAGAACTGAGCGCTGACTCCACGGGACAAACAGGCACACGCTCGCAGGTACACAGAGACAGCCAGCAAACGTGCAGCCTGCACCAGGCCCAGACACACACACACACACACACACACACACACACACACACACGCATAAACACTCGGGTACACGTGCCCCTCCCCCAAAGGGACCGTCCTTCTCCTGACCCCGGCTCTCTCCTGCCCGCTTCCCTTACTCCATCTACGCCCCTTTTCCTCTCCTCTGGATTTGGGCTGAAGAGGAGGGGATCCGGCAGGCGGGGGTCACAAAACATGCCCACCCCTGCCTCTGAGAGCTGGTTCTTGAAGTCTAATAGGTTAGCCAGGGGGAGAAGAGTGGGAAGGACATTCTAGTTATAGGGAACTGCATGTACCAAGGCCAGGAGGTAAGAGGAGGCGGATTCAAGGAAGTAGTGGTGGTCCGGTGTGGTCGGAGGATAAGATGCATGGTGGGCAGGGACTGGAGGGGGAGGGGAGCCAGATATTGCAAAGGGCCTGAAAAGCTGGTTAAGGGGTTTGGCTTTTGTCCTGTTGGCAGCAGGGAGCCCTGAAAGAGTTTGAAGCAGGGACTTCATCAGAGGCATGTTGTGGAACAATCACCCCAGTGGCCAGACTGGAAACTGGGAGGCGAGGTAGGAAGCAGGTGCATCGGGCCAAGCAGGAGGTGTGGAGGCCTGAACCAGGACACTGGGGGCAGGGAAGAGAAGAGGAGACGCATTTGAGAAATATTAGGTTGAATTCTTTGAAACTGCTCTTTTGTAAAAAAAAAAAAAAAAGCTGATTGACGATTGGTAATTTTCATATGGTTCATCTTTTTAAAAAAATAATTTTGTTGTTTTTTTCAGTTGGTTTCTACATTTTATTTATTTTTAAATTTTTATTTTATATTGGAGTAGAGTTGATTAACAATATTGTGTTAGTTTCAGGTGTACAGCACAGTGATTCAGCTATACATATACATGTATCTATTCTTTTTCAAATTCTTTTCCCATTCAGGTTATTACAGAATACTGAGCAGGGTTCCCTGTGCTATACAGTAGGTCCTTGTTGGTTATCTATTTTAAATATAGCAGTGTGTACATGTCAGTCTCAAACTCCCAATCTATCCCTCCCCACCATTTCATCTTAATATTAAGGCGGGAAATGAACTGAATTCGATTTCAAGCCCGATTTGGATATGAATGTGAGGAAGAGGCTGTCAGGCTGGGGGCCATTTTTCTTGACTTCATTGCTAGATCGGATGAAGTTTCTACTATGGGGGGAGGGATCTCAAGTGTGTGTGTGTGTGTGTGTGTGTGTGTGTGTGTGTGTGTGTTGGGGGGGCACGATGGGGAAGAGGCATTTCAGGTTAGACTTGTTGATTCTGAGGTGCCTTTGGGACCTCCAGGAGGTGGCTGGATATCAGGTCTGAAGCTTAGGAGAGAGGGATAAGCTGGAGACAAATTTCGGGTTACCAGCAGAGAGAAGACAGTTTGGGGTAGGGATGATTCACTCTGGGAGAGCAGCCGAGACAGCAGGAGAACCAGAGGAGTGAACTTTCTTAGATGTAAAGAGGATTTTTAAAAGATGGTTGTGACCGTGTGCTGCAGAGAAGGCAAGTCCCATAGGACTGAAAAGCGCCTATTGGCTGTAGCAAGGAGGAGGCCATCTGCAAGGGGGAACATTGATGGGGGTGGTCTGGACTGGGCTCTGGTGGGGCAGAGACTAGGCCCTGGCCTTGACACTGTCCCTTCATCCTCAGTAATGTATGGCTCCAGCCACCAGGGGGCAGTGGCCACATGGAATCCAGGCCGGAGGGATCCACTGGGGCCAGCAAGCTTGCAGATAGATGTGGGCAGTGGGCAGGGACTGGGGGGGCGGGGGGATGGCCCACTTCAGAGGCTGTTGCCTGGTGGGGAGGGACGTTCCCACGTGAAGGGAGCAGGAATGAATTTCCGGAAGGACAGGGGAAGGAACCCCTGTCTGTGGGGCGGCCGAGGGCAGATGAGCAATTCCCAGTCCTGTCTTGCTTGCAGTTTCCCTCTTGTGGGGCTTTGCAGGTGCAGGTGGGGTTTATTCAACCCAGTACTCCCAATGGTCATGAGGTTTGTATTTTGGACCTTGATTTTCTCTACTCTCATTACTTGATAGCCCTACTTTGCATTCTGTGTTTGAGGCATACTGAACTTTTTTCAGTCCTCACCTGCTACCATATGAAAGTCCTTCTTCCATGGAAACGCCTTGCCCTCCACCTCCATCCTTAAGGTCTTATCTCAGGCATCACCTCCTCCTGGAAGCCCTCCCTCACTGCCCCCTCCACCTCCTCTTGGTTCCTACTGAGCACAGTTTTCCCTATCTTGAGCCTTAACGTTCTGGCGCATAATTTTTTGTTTATTTATGTATTTTTGCTCAGCTTTATTGCAGTATAATTTAAATACAGTCACTCACCAACTTTAAGTGCACAGTGTGATGGGTCTTCACACACACAGGGTCATGTAACTGCCCCCAGTCAGGATGCAAAACATCTCCGTTACCCCCCAAAGTTCCCTCCTGTCCCTTTGCTACAGTCCCTCCTCCCAATCCCAGCTCCTTTCCACCACTGAGCTACTTTTCTGTCACTAGAGTTTCGCTCTATCTAGAATTTCGTGTAAATGGAATCCTATCGTATATAGACTCCTGTGACAAGCTTTGTTCACTTTGCTTTTCGGGTTCATCTGCGTTGCTGAGTGTGTCAGTAACTGCGTATTTCTTGTCTTTTTCCTCCCCACAACAGGATCTCTGTGAGGGTCACCTTTGTGTTTTCAGCTCATAGCACGGTCCTAGCGCAGACTAGCCCTCAGTGAATGTTTCTTAAATGGGACTGAATCATATGCTCTGGGAGAGACAACCTAGAAGAGCTTCTTGATCCTTGGAAGTGCATAACGCTAGGCCCATCTGCAAGATGTCCGGTGGCCTTCACGTCACTCTCCAGCCGCTCTTCCATTTGCCCTGGCCATTTCTAGCCAGCAGGCTCTCGCTCCTCTGCTCCTTTCTAAACTTCTTCCTCTACCTGGTCCTTGGTTCTCCACTCCTACCCGCCCTTCTGGCCTTTGGAAACCTCTGTACCACGGAGCCCTCACCTCCTTGAGTCTGCCAGCTCCTCCTACCACTGCCTCCTGGACCCTCCCCCTGCAGCTGCCTCCACACCTCGGGCTGCCTCTGGGTACCATTCTCTGTGCCCCAGGAGCCCTTCTCTCTGAGCTCCTTTTGGGATGCTGGAGGCAGCTCTCTGCCCCATCCCGGGATGCTGAGTTATGATTTCTCTTCCCTCCTCTCTTCTGCTTCCTGCCATCCCCCTTCATGCCCCACTCAAACACCTTCCCATGGGAGGACCTTGGGGGAATCTCTAAATTTTGTACTGGCCAGAAAAACCTCTATCTCTCTGATTTCTTTCCCTCTCCTCCTTCCCTCCATCTCTCATCTCTTTTCTCCTCTCCCCAGTCTGGGTCCCTCTTCTTGACACCCTTAGCCCACTCTCTTCTCGCTGGTCTCCTGTCCGCCCCACTTACCTCCTTTCTCCTCCAGTCTCCCCTCCGTTCTCTCCATCCATTTACCTGCTGTCCCTGTGCTCCGCCCTTTCTCATCCACTGTCTCCTGTCTGCCTCTGTCCCCACGGCCTCCTTCCTTCCTTCCCGAGGTCCCATTCCACTTCTACTTCTCTTTTTCCCCCCCTTCTTCTTGTACCACTTCTTTCCTCCTTCTCTCAGTTTCCTTCCCCAACCCCGTGTGCCTCCGTTTCCCATATCTTACCCCCTTTACCCTCAGGGGTGTAAGGGAGACCCAAGACTTGTGAGCCAGACACAAAGACACACACACACACACACACACGGCCACAGATGCGTGAACAGACACGTTGCATTAGCGAGCATGTGCCTCTATCCAGAGGTGTGTTCAGATATGCAGACACAATTATAAGTATCCATAGCTT
Organism: Monodon monoceros; assembly: GCF_005190385.1. Classification (NCBI taxonomy): domain Eukaryota; kingdom Metazoa; phylum Chordata; class Mammalia; order Artiodactyla; family Monodontidae; genus Monodon; species Monodon monoceros. Next base: position 47,032,948 of record NW_021703766.1, read on the forward strand.
ACAACATATTGCATTTATAACACCAGGTACCGTTATTTTTACACAAGTTTCTGAAATGTGAATGGGCCGAACGAGGAAGGGTGAGAGCTTAGCACACAAGTTCACTCACAGGGGAAGAACTGCGTGCATGCATATCTGTACCCAGACACGGCTCTCGCTCAGACACACACACACACACACACACACACACACACACACACACTTCAGAGGAATCCACACTTCTGGAATCAGGGCTCTTTCAGAAGCAGGGAGAGCATGCACATTTTCCCAGCGTTGTGTGCCATGTCCCGCATACATCTTCGAAGGTGCCTGGTGGCTGCCTCAACCCTCCCAGGGTTATGACTCAGGGCTGGGTGGAGCCCTCGAGAGCATTTAGGACAACCTGCCCCCAGGGCTGTCCTCCTGCATCTGCTTCTGGTACATGAGGAATGTCAACTTCTGCTTGATATAGATATTCTGGATAATTAGGGGATACCTATCATATGTGGGCCACTCAGCATCCTGTCTAGTGAGCATCTGAAATGGATGGACTTCCCACGTAGCAAATCAATATTTTTGGATCCTTAACACTGGTACTAGTGTCCTTAGTGCGTATTCATCATACACATAATTATTACATACTTGGTCATTCTTAGAAGGGATGAGCCCTCACCGCATGCCGTCCTTTTAGGTGCTGGGGGGCGAGGCAGAGCACAGCCCATCCTTGTCCTTGGCCCCAGCCCTGGCCTGGAACCTCCCTTCTGGCAGTCATCCTCTGTCTGTTGTGCACACACACACCGGAGTCTGTTGGGTAGTTCATTGCAGGGTCCGTGTTCCTCCTTGCTCCTTCCAGGGTGGGCCATTCCTGTGTTGTCATTACACACACACCTTTTTTGGGGGGTTTCCTTCTTACTAGCGGGACCCATGTGCCTTTGTCTGCAAACGGAGTGGGAGTTTCTTATAGTAACTTGCGTTATACTCATGTTGTGGGTCTCCAGGATCTGCTCACGGGCCTCTCTCACGTTAACACTAGGGAGGCCCATTAGGTCACGCGCCTGCTTTATGGGCACAGGCCATACAATACTTCCTGCGTTCATTTGCGCTGTGCATACACAGTGTGGATTCTGGCAAGCTGCTTGGTATGTGGTTCCTCCGTCCATGCCCTGTAGTTCTTGTGTGCCTAGTTTGTGTGCAGGTGGGGCAGGCATTTCCTGTATTTATCTGTGTCCTGCACAGTCAGTGTGGGTGGGGCCTGAGGGCCTGAGGGCCTGTGATGTGTAGGATGTATTAAGTGGTTCCATGTCTCTTATGCACGGGCTGCGAAAGTCCCTGTACCTACTTTGTATGCACATGGGGTGAGTATTTCTTGCATTTATTTGTTTTGTGCACACACTGTGGGTCCCAAGAGGCTGCTGCGCACACGGGGTAGTAGGTACTTCCGTGTCTGTTAAGAACGCTGCACGGTCCCGTGTACTTACTTTGTACGCCCGCGGGGTAGGTGTTTCCTGTATTTATTTCTGTTACGCACTTGCATTGTAGGTCCCGGGAGCCCTCTCGGTACGGTACACGTGGGCAGTTGGTGATTCTCATGTTTCTCTCACGCACCCAACGCGACGATCCTGTGTGCCCATTCAGTCGGCACGGGGCAGCCGGATGACGGGTAACAAAGCGACAGTTAGTTGCTGAGCCCAGACTGCGCGGCGCGCCCGCGCCCTCCTCCCCCAAACCCCTTCCTGGTCTGGGTACCACTCGCAGCCCCATCCTCCGCCCTGCACCGCAGCGCCCCCGCCGGCCGGGGCCGGCGGCCACGTGTCCTCCTCAGACTCGGAGCCGACTTTGCCCGGGGCCCAGGGTCCCCTCCCCTTCAGCCTCCTTTTCCTTGCTCTCCCTCCCCAGCCTTACTGTGTCGGGCACAGGGGAGGTGTTCAGTGACCGTGTCCTGCCCTCCTTGCTTCCCTCCCCTCCCTGCTATTTTTGTCTCCCCCAACCTGCTCTCCTGTTCTCTCCCCCTCCGCTCCCCTAGACCCCCTTGTTCCTCTCCTGGTCTCTGCCCTCACCCCAGCCTGCACCTTTCTGCTTTCCCTAGGCTCTGCCTCTTTGTCCCCCACCCTGCCACACACACCTTTTCCAGTCTCATTCTGTATTTCGGACTCTCCATTTATCTCTTGGTGTCTCTGTCTTGTACCTCCCTAAGGATTTCTGTCCACCAGGGCGCCTCTTCCAGCGTCTGTCTGTCTCCATCGACCATATCTCTCTCTGTCTCTTTAGATGTCTCCTCTGTCTCTTGCAGTCTCTGTCCAGGTCTCTGTATCTCTGTGTTTCTCTGCGTCATCACTTTGCCTCTGTAAATCTCTGTCTTTGCTTTCTGTCTCTGTCTGTATTTCTTCTTGTCTCTTTTTCCGTCTTGGCCTCTGTGTCTCTCTTTGCACATTTCTTGCTTTCTGTCTCTTAGGTTCCCTCTCGGAATCCCTATGTTTCTCTGTGTTTCTGTCTACATCTCACAAGTCATCTATCTCCTTGCCTCTGCCCCTCTCTCTCTGTGCCTCTTTCTCTTTCTCTATCTCAGTCTCTGTATCTTTTGGTCTCTGTCAGTGTCTTTCTGGCTTTGCCTCTCTTGGGCTCTTTCTTCATATCTCTCTGACTCTGCATGTCTCTCTTATCTCCATGTCTATCTCTCTGTGCCTGTCTCTGTGTCTTCCTATCTCTCTATCTCTCCAGCTCTGTCTTGCCTCTTCCTCCCTCTTTCTCTGAGTGTGGCTCTTTCTCCTATCTCTGGTTCTTGCATGTCTCTCTCTCTTATCTGTGTCTCTGTCTCTCTCTCTCTGTGACTATTCACATCTGCTGTCTGTCTGCTTCTTTGTGGCTGTTTTTTGGCTCTTCATCTCTCTCTCTGCATGGATCTCTTCTCCTTATCTCTTTGTCTCTGAGTGTCTCTGGTTCTTAGTGCCTCTCTCTGCTTTCATGTCCCCATCTGCTCTCCCCACCTCTCTCCTCACCACCCGCCCATGCCTGTGTCTACATGTTTCTGTGTGTCTCTGGCATCTCTCTGCCTCTGTTAGTCTCTCCCTGCCTCCGTATCCCCTGTACTCCCACCCTCTCCTCTCTCCCTTTCCTTCCTGTATTCTGTGTCTCTGGTGTCTCTTTGAGTCTCTGGGTCTTAGGACATCTCCCTGCCTTTGAGTCCCGCTCTGTTCCCCACCCCTCTCGCTCTGTCTCTGTGTTCATATGTTTCTGTGTGTCTCTGTGTCTCTCTGACTCTATGTCTCTGTCTCTGGGCATCTCTTTGTCTCTGTGAGTCTTTCCCTGCCTCTGAGTCCTCTGTGCTCCCTGCCTATTCCCTCTCCCTTTTTCCCCTTGTCTCTGTCTCTGGATGTCTCTGTGTCTCTGGGTGTTTCTGTGAGTCTCCTGGCCTCAGGGCACCTCCCTGCTTTTGAGTTCCCCTCTGCTCCCTGCCCCTCCCTTTCCCCTCTGTCTCCTTCTGTGTGTCTCTGTGTATCTCTGTGTGTCTCTGTAGGTCTCTGTGCTTTTCCTTGTCTCTGTGTCCCCCTCTATTCCCCACCCCTCTCCCCTCTCTCTGTTACTGCATCTCTATCTGTTTCAGCCTCTGTCTGTTTCAGCCTATCTCTGCGTGTCTCTGTCTCTGTGAATCTCTGTGTCTCTGTGAGTCTGGGGCCTCTCCCTGACTCCGTGTCCCCTGCGCTCCCCGCCCTCTCCCTCTCCCTCTCTCCCCCCTCGCTCTCTCGCTCGCGCTCTCTCTCTGAGCATCCTTGGGCCCGGGGTTGCCATGGGGACAAGGTGGGAGCCGGGGATGGCGCGCGCCTGGGCTCGCGCCGGCAGCTCAGGCGAGGAGCAGCGGCCAGAGCAGCGCCAGCAGCAGGCAGCGAGCGGGCGCGGGAGCGGGAGCGGGAGCGGGGGTAGCGTTGGCGGCGGCGGCTCCTCCTCGGCCATCCCCTCGGAGCTGTGCAGCTGACGCGCATGGCGAAGACAGCGGCGCCTACCGATGGGAGCAGCGGTAAGGCAAGGCGGCGTGGCGCAGCCGGGCGGGCGGGCGGGCGGGCGGCGGGCAGCCTCCTCCTCTCCCCAGCTCGCCTGCGCGCCGCCCGCCCGCCCTCCCTTCCTCCCTCTCCCCTCGCAGCCCCTGCCTGCCCGCCCGCGCCGCGCTCGCCCTTCCATTTAAAAATCTTTAAAACTTTGCATATTAATATCTGCGCTTTGCATAATCTGACCCGCGCTTTATTGATTGCAAGAAGCTTAATGCAGCCGGCTCGGCCTATTGCAGAGAGCTCTCCGGGCGGGAGCCGGGCGGGCGCCGCTCGCTTCGCACCGCGCTCGGGCTGCCCGCCGCCGCTGCGGCCCCGGCCCTCTCGCCTCCCTCCCGGCGCCCGGCGTCGGGGCTTTGCCCCCTGGCTGGGTATTTTTATTATTTGGGGGCGAGGTGTGTGTGGGGGGTCGGCTTACTGTTGGTGGCAGCGAGGGAACCAAAGGAGAGATGTGCGTGGTTGTGGGGGGGAGGGATGGGAAGAAATGGGGACGCAGAGGAGGTGAAGAGGGAGAGAATAAGGGGAGAAGGGGCAAGAAGGAAGGGGAAAGGGGAGGCGTAGAGGAGGAGGCAGTAGAGAGAGGAGAGAGCAGAGAGCAGTCGACTGGGGACGGAACTGAAAGGACGGAGGAGCAGAGCGGAGACAGAGAAGAGAAAGGAGGGAGGCCCAGGAGCGCAGACTAGAGAAAGAGCGGCCGGCCGGGAGCTGGCGGAGGAGGCGGGCGGTGGGCGCTTTCATCGCTGCCGCCCCCAGGCCAAAAAAATAAAGGAAAAGAGGAAAAAAATAACACCAGTAAAAAGACGAAAATAAACCACATCGCGGCTGGGGCCATCATATACAAAAAGGAGCGAGCGCAGAGAGGAGAGACAAGGTGGCATCTGCGCCCGACTGGCTTCGTTCGGCGCTTTGGAGAGGCTCCCCGGGCTGGGCGGGATCCCCATTTTGGACCCTGCATTTGGGGAGCGGGCGACTGTGGAGAAAATGAGGCGAGAGGGGGTCAGGGCTGGTGGCGGTGCCGCCTGTTTGTTTGTTTGTTTCCTCCCTTTCCTGGGGGTGTGGGGGCCGGTGTAGTGTGATGATGGTGAGGATATGGGTTGGTGATGCTGTCTGAAGCTCGGAAGCAAGCAGGGTGCATGGGGGGGGAGAGGTAAGAGGGCACGGGCAATGAGCAAGGGCTGGGGGTGGGAATGAGGGGCAAGAGAAAGAAACGGGGTGCCTCGGACTGCCAGAAGGGTGGAAGCCGGGATCGGGGCTCCAAGAGGCATTGGCATCTCTGGCCGGAGAGGTGGGCAGCAGAGCTCCAGGGCCCCAGAGCGATGTTGGGGAGCCAGGGTGCGCCCCTCAGTTCTCTGGGCAAAGTCTGTAACTTGGGGAACCCCCCTTGGCCGCCTCCTCCTGCCTCTTTTCTCCCTTCTCTTTTCTTCCTCTCATGTCCTACCTCGGGCTCCTTTTTCTCCATCTCCTTTGCTGGTGTCTCTTTCTCCCTGTTTTCCAGTTTCTCTGTCTCTTCCTCCTCTCCACAAAAACTACCCCCCCACCCCCTCAGGTTTTCTTTTTTTGCCATCTTTCTTTTCTCCACCCTCCCTTTCTTTTTCTCTCTTTTCCCCCTTCCCCCTGTCTCCCTCCCTGCCACTCATTTTCCCTGTCGCCCCGTCCTTTCTACCCCCTCCCTCAGCTTCATTTATTCATCACTTTTGTAGCATTCGGCTTGAACAGCGTGCCAGGTAGAGGGGCTCTGTGCAAAGACAGGACTGCCCCAAGTTCCCACCAGAGCCTAAGCCTTATTCCGCAGACCCATGTATTTCCACCCTCTTTCATCCCTGCTGGGGGCGTGGGTCTGCCCCGGGTGGGGGGGCTCTAGCGCCATCCCCCTCTTTCCTCTGGCCTCCTGGAGAAGTCCTACTGGATGCTCACTGGGGCCATGGCAGGGGGAGGGGAGGACTTTAAGTGAGGGCTCATGGTTCTGGACTCAGCCCCGCTGAGAGAGAAGGGTGTGGACGGAAAAGAAAATGACACGGATGGCTAGTGGGAAGTGAAAAGGGGAGGCCATTTGTGCGGGGGTCCATCTGAGAGGGTCCTCAGAGCTTTTGCGCCCCAGGTAAAAGATCCAAAGAGAAAGCCTCTGGCCTGCTGACCACTCCCCGCTCTTTCCCTCCATCCTGAGGCCTGCAGAGTTAGGGAGCAGGTCCTGGATTTAGGGAAAGACCCAATGAGACGCTTAACTCAGTAGTTTTTAGCCTCTTACCATCCTGCCAGGTGAATTTGCCCCCTCCCCCAGGGCGGGAAGGGAGAGCGTGGTGTCCGCGAGCAGCGAAGCCTGGAGAGTACAGTCAGACCATGGCGGCCATGTGCATGTGTACGTGGCCTGCGGGCATTGAGAGAGGCGTGCAGGACGGACTGACTGTGTGCAGGGCTTGGGAGCCTTGGCAGAGTGAAGAGAAAAGGTGTAGAATCGTGACATGTGTGTCCAGCGGGGGTGGGGCCGGTACTCGGGGTTTCCATTGTGGGTGATGCGTGTGCAGGAGGGAGTTGGCGCGAGTATTTATCCTGGAAGTTCCTTTCCTTGCCTCGATGTCCGTGGAGCCCTCGCTGCATGTGCGCTCGGGAGGCACTCTGGCTCTGTGCGTGGCGGCCGTTGGCGCGTGTGCAGGTTTGTGTGCCAAGTCTGGCATCGGCGGTGAGTACGTCAGTCTGTACGTGCAGCGTGGTTGGCCTACAGGCTCTGCGTGCAAGTACCAGGTCTGACCGTGGTGTGTGCCCCAAGAGTACACATGAAATAAAGTCACCTGTGTGAAAGTATAATACCGTTTCGACATAGAGCTATTATTACTGTTGTTGTTGTTATTCTTGTTAGGTGTCTCTGGGTCTCTGTGTGTCCTGGGTCAGAGGGAGGGTGGGTTTGTGAAGCAGGGTCCCGGTTTAGTGATTAGAAACGTGCACAGAGGTCGTGGGCGTAGGGGTGGTTGCTTGCACAGCAACCTTGAAGCTGGGTTCAAGAAAACAAAACAAGCAAATATCCCCCCTCCCCGAAGTCTGCCAGCCCACAGAAACCTTCCCTGGCTCTTCCGTAGTAACAAAGCGTCCTGTGGCAGGGGTTGGCAGGCGGGCCAGGAGGGAATCGCATCAAGGCCACCGGCAGCATCTCCAGTTGCTGGTAATGGGATTCCGCATCTACTTCCTGATTTCTGGATAAGGCTGGACAGAGGCCCATCCACGTCCATTGGAAAGGTCCAGATCCCCATTTCCCTTAGGCCGCTGGCCAACCCTCCGGCCGGTTGCAGTGCCGTCCTTGGGGGCCTTGGTTGCCCTCACTTCCCTCTGTCAGTCTTTGCAGGGAAAATGGAGGGTGTCTGTTTCACGGACCGTGGTATGGAAAGAGCTCAGCCACAGTGTGTGTGTCTGTGTGTGTGTGTGCGCCCACAGCCATGCTGTGTGTGTGATGGAGGTTAGCCCGTACATCCTAAACAGCATGCTAGCCAGATTTTTTTCCAGCAGACCCATCAGTGGTCACCCCAGGCCCCCTGCATTCTGCTTCATACATATTCACTCCTTGCATGCAGGGGCCATAGGCCAGAATCCTTTCCCCCACTGATGTGACAGCCAAGCTAGGGCCCCCAACCTCAGCACCCCCCTGGGTAGAGCTTGTCAGAGCTCTGATGCATATTCGTAGTGTGTTGGGGCATGACCCTGGATGGGGGGACAGATGGCTATGCCAGTGGGTACTTGGACTTAGATGGGGGCAAGGAAGCAGTTTCCCTGTCTGGCATGTGGTGGTTAATTTCCAGTATTTTTTTCAGGATTGAAATGGTTGAGAAACCTGAGTGTGGGGAATTGTTGGAGGAGAGAGTGGACGTGGGGGTCTCCTCAGACCGGGGTCTGTTCTTTCTTCTAAATATATATCACTCATTGTTTTTCCCTTGGGCCTAACAACTCCTAATCTAATAATAATAATAATAATAACGATGACGACACCTCTTACAACTGCCTACCTCTTACGGCAGCCCTGATGGTGCCCCTTTCACAGATGAGGGCTTGATTCTCTCAGCCTATGAGCACCCAAGCGGTGCTAGGACTGAGGTCTTGGACTCCTGGTATCACGCCTGGCCTATCTTTGGAGGTCTGCCCCTCTCCTCTTATCTGTCCCAGCACCATTTCCTTTCCCTGGCTCGGCGCCTTCCCCCACTTCCTCCCTGCCCCCTGAGACGTCCATCCACAGGCCCTCTCCCGGGACCTGTCAGGTGGATGGATGCCTTACGTGCCTCAACAAGGGCTTTGAGGACCTGGGTTTCGCTTTGTATCTTGAAGGGAAAGCCAGCAAAGGAGTGAGATTGAGAGCCCACTCTGTGGGTGACAGTTTGGGGCTGGCCCTCTTCAATGACAGGGTTACCGATGAGCTTAGGTTCCCTCCCTCTCCAGCCCCTGCTGGTGAGCCCCGTGTGGCACAGCCACCTTCCCAGATGCAGGTGGTGGCCTTGAGAGGCAGGTGCCCCTTCCCTCACTCATCCACAGCCCCACCTTCTTTAGATCCTCGGGACAGGCAGCTTTCCCAGCTCTGACACACTCGGAAGGAGGCTGGAGGTGGTGACCCCACTTCCTAGGTCCCCGAATTCAATAGGTATTTACTGAGTGGTGTGAGCCACCCAGCTAATGAAGTACAGTTAGTTCCCTGAGGTAGTCAGGCCATGGCAGCATGATCACTCCTTACCTGAAAACGATTGTTAGGGACCAACCATGGGCTCTGAAGTGGACCCAGCCTTAGACAAGATTCTGGGTGCCTGGAGCACAAAGGGAGCTTCTGGGTCATCGGGAATCTGGAGGAGGGAGATGTGTGTTTAAACAGGGAAGTGGGTCTTTGAGGATGCTCAGGCACTGAGGAAGGGGGCAAGCGGGGAGGGCGGAAAGATGACTGAGGGAAGTGGGGAGCAGGGAGGAAGCGGCCCAGGTTGGGGTCATGGCCCTAAGAGCTGAGGTTGGCACGTTGTCGCAGGGCCTATCTCTGGAGGTTCTGAGAAGTTTGGACTTGATCTCTCTGGCCCTGGGGAGCTATCACGTGTGTGATCTTGAGCGCACATGTGCATCTTACGACAGCGTGCCTTGGACAACACGGACTAGTGTGTGAGCGTGAGTGAGCGCCTGTGCACACACACACACACACACACACACACACAGCCCTTCACCCCGGCGTCCATTCGGACGCGCTCTCCTTCAGAGAAACTGGCAAGGGGGTACTTTAGCCGTCATCCCCAAGACCCTATACCGTTCAGGGCTGTGGCCCGCACACGTGAGTGTAAGAGCAGACTGGGGACCCTCCCCCACCGGGGTTCGGACTCATGTGGCATTCACAGACTTAATCCCCCGCAGTGAGGCCAGGGAGGCAGCATCTGTCACTTTCACAAACGCGCAGCAGAGTCTGGGAGAGACACACTCCGCTTGCTCACAACTGCTTGAAAAGCAGACGCCTGTACCGCGCTAACCCCCATGCCCGAGACAGAAACAGCCCCTCACAGCCCCCTGTACCGAGGCCAGACCTGTACACCTAGTCACTCCCTGCATTCCAGCACGCACACATGTGCACATGCACGCACACACGTGTGAGGCACGCCCCTGACATCCACACGCTCAGATACTCCTTGACTTTAAGCACACCTGATGGTATCCTAAGCCCTTATTCACACGCACACACAGACACACTCCCGCACGCACATACACACTCAAACACACAGCCTCGAGATCCACCAGAACCACCGTGGGCAGCGGTCATTGAAGAATGACCGCCTGAGGGGTGCGCCGAGGGGAGGGGGTCGCCCTGAGGCCTGGGCTGAGGGTCATACGACAGGGGACCTCAGAATCCCTTGGGGAAGGGGTCAGGCAGACCCTGAAAGGGCTCCGTTGGTCTGGACGGTTCTGCCAGGTAAGGGAGACTCAACAAACACAGGCCAGAGGCGGGAGCCGACTAATGGCCGAGGCCGCTGATGTCCGAGATGGCCGGTCAGCGAGGAGGGAGGCTCGACAATTGATGTGACTCGGGGCTGGACAAATGATGGCGCATTTGGCTGGAGCCGGCTGGGGGGCCACAGACCAGAGAACCGGTGGCCCTTCTCGCCTCAGTGGGGAGAGGGCCAGAGCCGGCTGTGTTGCGACAGGGTGGGTTTCCCAGCCCGGTCCTGCCGGCATCCTGCCTGGTGTGCGTGTCTTGGGGTCTTTGTATGGGTGAGTGTGCATGTGTGCGTATGTGTGTGTACATACATCAGCGTGCACCTGCCTCCGTAGAACTTTGTGTCCTGGGCACTCTTGTGGTGGTGCATCTGTGTGCATCTTTGTATGTGCATTTGTGTGTGTGTGTGTACATACCCACCCACAAAGTGTTCAGGGACCCTTCTTGAGGCACCTCGTGTACCTTTGTGCTCCTACGTGCATGTGTGCATTGAGTGTGCAAGGACCTTTCTTTTCATGAGATGCTGTGCACTCTTGTGTGCTTGTATTTTTTTTCGGTGCTGGGTGAAGGTTGGGGTGAGGGAGAAGGAGTGGCCTGGACTCCAGCTGTCCATGCACCTGGTGGCCCACAAGGCCGCCTTTGTGCGTCCGTCAGAGCCTCTGTCTGGGCATCAGCGGGTGTGGACTTGTGTGCTTGCCTGCTCCAGCGTCTGAATATCTGTGTGTCCACACAGCATCTCCCTCTGAGCATAGCTGTGGGTGGGGTGGGCCAGGCCAGATGAGGGGGACATCTCCCTGAATCTATGCATCACCCCTCTGGAGGGGGTCACACAACCCAGGCGGGGCCTGGCTGGGACCCAGCAGCACCGCACAGTGCAGAGCGCCCCTCCTCCTTCTTCTCCCCGCGTGACCTTTGAGCACAGCAGCCCCAAATACATATTTATCAGAGGGGCTGTGGGGACCAGCCCCTCCCCACCCCTCCCCTCAGGGCCCAGCCTGCCTGGCTGCGGAGAAATTAACCTTGTGACACAGGAGCTCGCTGACACCCTGGCCCCCTCCCCATCTGCGCGGCACATATGAGCATGGGTGGGTGTGCGTGAGAGAGAGGCAGAGAAGAGGTACTCATCCAGGCTGGAAAGGGGAAGAGGGACACACAACTGTACCCACATCCATGTCATTCTTGACACACACACACACACACACACACACACACACACACAGACACACGCACACACACCCTCCAAACTACAAAGTATAGTCAGAGACTTTGAAATTTTGAAATGGATATACATGCAGACACATGCAGTGGTTCTAAAATAGACACACGCACACACATTCTCGAATACATGACAGATCTGTGCACCCGTGGGTCCTGAGACCCAGGCACCTGTACCCTTGGTCAGAGATTTTCTTTAGAAAACACGTAGATATAAAAGCCTACAAATCCACACAGGTGCTTGTGCGCACGTCTCCAGAGATGTTGAAATGGACATACCAGATATAAAAACAAGGATAAGCACGCACTCACACACAGGTATGAAAGCCCAGACATCTATGCGTGCTCGTAGGTACCGAAACATCACACGGCAAGACAAATACTAAAACACCAGGGTGCTCCTCTTTTCAGCAGGAAAGGTACAAACACAGATACTAAATATGGCGGCATCTCAGCCCACATGCCCATGGGTGCACACAGGCCACGTTCAGAAGTCCCACAGGGAAGCCACTCACAGTGACCTGAAGGGACGTGTTCTGAGTTGTAGCACACAGACATTCCCCACTTTAGACTTGTTCCCTTAGAGCAAAATGAAAATGGGTAGATGCTCAGGTCTAAAAACGTTCACGGAATGAATTCATTCATCACACATTCACGGAATGAATTCATTCATCACACAGGAACTGGGCCCTACGTGAGCCAGGCCCTATCTTAGAAGCTGGGAAACAGTGATTTACAAGACAGACCTGGGCCTTGCTCTCCAAGAGCTTGGAGCCAACAGGATGGGTACTGATTGGACCTCAGTGTGTAGTTGGTTATGAACAGTGATAACATCTGGGAAGGAAAGGAACAAGGGGCCGGGGGAAGGGATCGTGGGAGAACTTGGTTGAGATTGGTGGGTCAGGTGTAACACCTCTGTGGACATGACATTTAAGCTGAGCGTTAGACACAACATACTGATTCTAAATGTGCACACACATCCCTCCCAAAACTTACTGAGGCCACACAGGCATAAATAATGCAGGACGCAGATGCCCCCACCCCCAGTCCTCTGTACCTCAGTGACCCTTTAGAAAACTCCTCTGGTGGAACACGGGGCCCCCCTGGGTGGGGCCCAGCTGTCTGGGCTCTGACAGAGATGCACAGAGTGTGCCAGGGCTGTGCTGCCTGGGAGGGCCCAGGGGGCTTCACTGAGGAGGTGACATGGAGCACTGTGGGCAAGGTCCAGAGGAAAAGGGGAGGCGGAGGGCTGTCCAAACGGAGGCACTCCCGGGAATTCCCTGGCGGTCCAGTGGTTAGCACATCGCAATTCCACTGCAGGGGCTGTGGGTTCGATCCCTGGTGGGGAACTAAGATCCCGCAAGCCTCGCCGTGCAGCCCAAAATAAGAAATAATAAAAAATAAAGAAATAGAGGCAGTCCCTGTGCACAGGCACGGAGGTGTGAGCAAATGTACCCATCACTGGACTTGCAGGTGTGTTCAGGTAGGGGCGAGAAATGAAGCTTGACATCACTGGGAAGGGCTGTGAGGCTCGGATTTCTTTCAGGCGCACCGCGTAGACAGAAGGGCTTTGAGGAGGGGCTTGACAGGATGTGAGCCACGTACTAAGTCAGGGATCTCAGAGTCTGGTGAGGAGGAGGGACGGGAGGAGGCCTCCTGCCCTGCCCATCCACCCTGGGAACCCTGGACAAGGCCTGGCCAGGGCGGTGACACAGCTGCCTTCCCCCTGCTCCAGCCCCTTCTCTCTGCCACTGGGCAGAGTTGAACAAGCTACAACTTGCTCCCACAGGGAGATTTGCTGGGAGGTGGAGGTCAAGGGTTACAATCCCTTTTAGTGACCATCGACACTCTGCTGTTTTCTGAGGCCTCCTGTGGCCAGGCCTTAGCTGGGTGCCAAGGTGCACAGATGAGCCAGTCCCTTCCCTGCCCCAGTGGAGTCCCCAGGATGGGAGGGTCGACCCTGAAGGAGCCTTGTCTGGGACTCCAAGGGTTTATTGAAGGCGTCTGGAGATTGTTCTTAGAGAATGAATGGGTCAGAAAGCCCCACGTGGTATATGGGGAAGCAGTGAGGATGGAGCTTGGTTTTTGAAGGTGAGACCAACTTGCATCTGCCATCGTGAGCCCCCAACACGCTTAGAACATCTTCTTTAGCCTGGAAGCCCTGCATGAACTGGTACCCGCTTGCCTGTTCAACTTCTGCACCTTTCCTCCTGCCTCCAGAAGCTCAGGCCGCTCTGGCCTTCTTGCTCTTCTGCAAACACATCAACCTTGGTCCTGCTTCAGGGCCTTTGCACCTGCTGTTCCTCTTGCCAGGAAAGCTCTTACCCCCAACACTACTCAAAGCCCACCTTCCCCAACAGGCCTTTCCTGACCTCTCAGTCTAAAGTAACATCATCTTGTAACCTACTCCTTCACCTGCTTTATTTTCCTTCTTAGCTCTGAGGTGTATATTCTTATCTGTTGTGTCTCCTCCTCCACTAGCAAGTCAACACTGCGAGGGCAGGGACTTTGTCTTGTTCACGGCTGTGTCCCCACTGCCTAGAACGATGCTCAGCACACAGTGAGCGCACAGTGGGTGTTTGTCAGGTGAACAGGAGCTGGGTCCCTTGCCATCCAGGTTGTCCAGTATAACAGTAGAGCTGGACGTTGGCGGTGCTGAACACGAGTGGAGGGAGCTCACCTTCCGGGGCAGAAGGGGGCCTGCACCTACCAGTGTGGTAGGGGCATTGGCAAGTCAGGCCACCTCCTGCCTGAGGAAGGAAGCCAGCTGGCCGAAGCAGCTAGACTCCACACCCATCATCCTGGACCTGTGCACTCCACTCCATCTCCCTGACAACGCTCCCCTCGCCCCAGCCAACGCACCCTTGCCCCCGCGTCATCACGTCCGCCTACCCCCCAGCTGTTGCCCTTCCCCCACTCCCTGACCCTGACAGCCCACCCCATGACAGGAAAAGGCAGACCCCAGACTGTAGGGTCGCACACACCTCGCTTTGAGTCCCAGCCACGGCTGTGGGCAAATCACATCACTCCTTTTAAAACCTCAATTTTTCTCGTCGGCAAAATAAGGTTTTTGTAGGGATCAAGAGTGATCTGGTGTGTGATGATGGTGCTAATAATAGCTGCTATTTATTGAGGCCCTGCCAGGTGTTAGGCATTGTGCTAGGCGCTTTGAACATTTTTTTTTTTCATTAAAAAAAAAAAAAAAAACACAGAGGAAAAAAAAAATCGAGCACGGCGTGTCCCCAGAGTGTCAGGCCTGGTGTGCGGGGCTGAGAATCACAAAGGTGAACACAGCCCGTCTGCACAGACCTTACTATTCCTACGTGTGCTCGCACACCCACCTGAAGTACCGCACCGGGCAGGCGGTGGGGGCTTGCGCTCCTGCTAGGCCCCTTTCAGCAGAAGCCTCAAAGGGTGGTTTGGAGGCCACTGAGGCAAGCAACTCTCACAGATGAGAGAGCAGCCCAGCCATCCCCAATTCCTCTTTACTAACTCAGCGGGAACTCCCATTGTTCATATGTGGATTGCAGGGCTTGACACAGGGTCTGACCTAGAATTGGCCTCAGGAAGTGCTTATTGGATGAATGAATGGATGAATGAATGAACAAGTGAACAAAGGAACATATAAATATATATTTTTGGCTGTGCCACGCGGCATGTGGGATCTTTAGTTCCCTGACCAGGGATCGAACCTGTGCCCCCTGCAGTGGAAACTCGGAGTCTTAACCACTGGGCCGCCATGGAAGTCCCTAAAGGAACATATTGAGCCTGGTGTCTTCATTGCATTTGTTCACCCCAAGACAGAGTACCAGGACACGCCTTCCTCCTGCCCCCCCGCACTGCATTCCCTTCCGCACCCTGCACATCCTACTCACATACATCATTTGTGGGCTGATAATCCTAATATCATTTCCACCACTTACTTGCTCCTTTCTGTGTCAGTCCCTCTCCTAAGTTGGTTGTGAGCATGGTCTTGTTGACTTCTCACACCACCACTGTGAGGCAGGTGTTATCCTCGTTTTATGTTTGAGCAAACTGAGGCTCAGAGAGATGAAGTGACTTGCCCAGGGTCACACAGCTTTTTGACCACCGTGCTCTTCTGCTCCATAGAATCTCACGCCCTCTCACTAGTCCTCTGGCCCACATGCACACTTGATCTTTCAGGTTTTTCTCCTCTCGGCAGTGGGATGGCACAACCCAGGAGCCGGCTTTGGTCCCAGCTCTGTTACAACCAGCTGTGTGATGCTGGGAAAATCCATTCCTTCCCTCTGGGCCTCGGCTTCCCCTCCAGCTGTCCCTCCTGCCCATAAGCCCTCAGCCAGTTTCCTGAAGCGGGGACAGGGCACAGAATTCGGCTAGGTCCTACCCTGTCCTCTCTAATAGAGGAGAAACCAGAGGAGCTTCTCCACTCAGCAGATTTCAGATTCATTCACTTTCTTGGGGGCTCTGGGCTCGGCTGGGCTTGGATGCAGGGGGAACATAAGACGAGCCTGTCTGGGAAAGGGAAAGGGGTCAGAGAAACACCGCTCATCGTGTGTCTGCGGAGCGCCTTGCCACAGTCCTGCTGATGGAGGACTCATTAGCCCCGCCTTTTGCAATTACAAACAGGTGTTAACTCATGTGACACATGTTCATTGTAGAAAAAGTAGAAAATGCAGATATGCAATGGGATAAAAAATCCCACCATGATCATCTAGTTAAATGAAAAAAAAAAATTAACTTCTTGGGCTTCCCTGGTGGCGCAGTGGTTGAGAGTCCGCCTGCCGATGCAGGGGACACGGGTTCGTGCCCCGGTCCGGGAAGATCCCACATGCCGCGGAGCGGCTGGGCCCGTGAGCCATGGCCGCTGGGCCTGCGCGTCTGGAGCCTGTGCTCCGTGACGGGAGAGGCCGCAGCAGTGAGAGGCCCACGTACCGCAAAAAAAAAAAAAAAAAAAAAAATTAATTTCCTGATGCCTATCTTTTTAGATAGCTTTTTCTCAAATGGGAGTATGCCTACGAGTTTACCCAAAGAATGTATTAAAAGTCAGATGCCTGGGACCAAACTCTGAATTCTGACTTCTGGGACTTCCCTGGCGGTCCAGTGGTTAGAACTCTGCTTTCACTGCTGGGGCCCAGGGATTGGGCACGGGTTCAATCCCTGGTCGGGGAACTAAAATCCCCCAAGCTGCACGGTGCAGCCAAAAAAAAAAAAAAAAAAACTTAAAAAAAAAAAGAGTTCTGATTTCTGCTCTAAACCTTTCTCTTCAGGAAAATAAAAAAAAAGTGTGTGTGTATGTGCGTGCGTTTCATAAAAATGGAACCATAAACTACATACCAGTTTATAACCTGCCTTTTTTTCCTTCCTAACAATGGATTAGGAATGTAGCTTCCTTGTCAATGAATTTATTTCAAGCATATTTTCTACAACTCTGCAGCCCTCCATTATGCGGCTGCTGCACCATCATGAACTGTACCAGTCCCCAGTCACAGGACATCTAGGTTGTTTCCTGGCATTTCCTATTGTAACTACCCCCAGTTTACAGAAAAGGACACTGAGGCACAGAGAAGTCCCTCATATGTGTGAGAAGCTAAGGCACGATCCAAGGAGAGCTGGGAATGGCTTGGGTGCTGGGGATGGTTCCCAGCCTCACTCAGAGTGGGGCTTAGGGGCCCTGACCAGCGGGAGAGGCTTGGGTAGAAGACCCACGCAGAAGACACATGACCGTGGGGTTTCCCTGGTGGTCCACTCCCAATGCAGGGGACGCGGGTTCGATCCCTGGTCGGGGAACTAAGATCCCACATGCTATGCGCACGGCCAAAAAAAAAAAAAAGAAGAAGAAGAAGACACATGACCTATCAGAGGGGAGGTGGGTGGGGGCACTTGAGGAGGAAACTGCCCACCCTCTCCCAGGCCCCCAGACCCAGGCACACTGTGGGCCTGAGCACTGCCCATCGGGCTGCCCCCCAACCCTCTCGCTGCCGTCCTTCCTGAGCCCTCGCCGCCTGCTCCATCCTTGCCAGCTTATCAATAGGTTAAGTGGTCAGGTCAGTGATATTGACCATTTGATTAGGACCTTGTCAGATCAATCCCTGGCTCATCTCACAGACCTCCTCCCCTGCCCGCACACGCTCCCTGCCTCCGCGCCAGGGAGCAGGTGGCTGGGGAAGCCTCCACCCTCCCCACGCAGCACCCCAGGACCCTTCGGGGCTCTTCGGAGCCCTCCGGCAATTTCAGAGCAGGTGAGAGCCAGCCTCGGCCTCACCATCTCCCATCCTCGTCCTGCCAGGTCAGGAGCTTCGAGGGCTGTCTCCAGTTTTGCCCCGCCCCTTGCTTGCCCCACCCCTGCCTCAGGGGCCTCTGTGGGCCACTCCTGGACCTCTGCCTAGGCGCCGGGTTCCTGCACCCCCTCCTTGCATCCACTTTCTTGTTTGCGGTCATTAGACCTTGTTCACTCTGTGTCCCGTTTCCCTCGGAGTCCGGTCAGACTGAGCTGCCCCCTCTTGGATGTGTGACCTTGGGCAAGTGACTTCACCTCTCTGAGCCTCCATTTCCTCATCTGTACCGTGAGAATGATCCTCACCAAAGGGTTGTAAGGATTCTTCAAGATCATGCCCGCAGAGCAACGAACCACACCTGGCACGCAGCTAGCACCCCGGAAACCCCGGCTGCTGTCACTATGGGCTACTCTGCTGAATTTAGCTGAGCTGATGTGTTTGTGGGAGATGGTTGCTCTGCCCGTCTGCTCCTCAGTGGAAGTGTGTGTGGGCAGTGCGGGGGGCCGATGGGTGCTGTCATCCTCAGGCCTGTCCCAAGCTCCAGCTCAGGGCCATACCCTGTACTGGGTGGTGTAGGGACCCCCAGTGGAGCCGGGCTCCAGCCTGCCCTCCAGAAGCAGTTCTGGTGGCTTCTAGGAGAGCTGAGGGGCCAGGACCTTCTTTCCTTCCCCAGGAAACATTGGAATCTTCCCCTTCTGTGTGGCGCAGCTGCGGGGAACAGGGACTCCGGAGTCAGAGAAGTCAGGGTTCCAGTCCTGCTTCCGTGCCAGGTCACCACGGGCCGTCTGCTTTTGCCCTCTGTTCCCCAGAGTTCCCATCTGTGAAATGTGGAGAAGGCACCTTCTAAATAGCTCCCATTCCCATCTTCCAGTCTCAAGGTCCTGCTGGGAATACAGCTCCCAGCTCCCACAGGGCTTGCCTGTCCCGTGGGGAGATGTTAGCTACTTGGGAGAGGGATTTGTCGGGGGAATACAGGGGTTCCGGGACCTGGGAGATGGCACGAGGAGGAGAATTGGAGGCCGATGGGCCAGGGGTGGTCCTGCCTGTGGGCATCGCAGATGAGGGTGGCAGAGGGCAGAGGGCAGAGACCAGGGCAGGAGGGGAGCGCTGTCTGCAGGGGGGACCCCAGCCTGAAGGCACTGTCTGACTCCAGGCCCCTAAGAGGCCCGGGGATTCCCCTGCCCGCCCCGCCATCACTTACACCAATATTGACGGTTAATGCCGTGTCGCCACCGTGTTCAACACTCAGCGCGGCTAATTGTTTTGACTGGGAATCGGCAAGGCGATTAAACGCCATCGATTTTGCCCTGCGCGCTGCATCGATTTTTAAATTTCCTATTGATCCCAGCCCTAAATCTCCTTAACCAAGACCTCACCGTGGAGATGACAGCCACTGATTAGCTCCGGGGGCGGGGGTGCGGGGGGTGGGCAGCCTTTGAGTGGGGGAGAAACCCCAGCTCCTCCCTCCCCACAGGGACCAGGGGTCCGGGTCCCCTTGACCCCTGAAGATGGAGGCCCAGGTAGAGAGAGGGGGAGGGGGCAGGGGGAGGGGGAGGAGTTGGGCGGACCCCTTGTTACTTTTACACCCCTTCTTTACTTTCCCATTTGGGCTTCTCTCTGGTCTCTGCTTGCGCTCCCTCCACTCCTCCTGTCTGTCTGTCTGTGTCTCCCCATCTCTCTTCTCTTTCCTTTCTTCCTATCTATCTGTCTATCTGTCTGTCTGTCTATCATCACTCTCCCCACTGTCTCAGTCCATCTCTTTCTCTTTCTCTTTTCTCTTCCTGGACTCCAGTCCCGTCTCCACCAATTCCTTGTGTCCTTGGCTGGTCCTGGGCCTCAGTTTCCCCATCTGTGCCGGCAGATTTGCCGTGAGATAGAAAAGTAGCCTGCCAAACGTTAAGGTCCACGCCGTCCTGCCCACCCCCCTGAGGTCTCCCGTCTGGGGAGTGCACCCACAGGGACACACAGATGTCAGGCAGCCGTGAACTTCCTGGCTTTGTGAGCCCACCCACAGGGCTCTCCCTCTCTGAGCCACTGCTTCTGATGTCGCCCACCGTCCACTCATCAGGACCCGCCTGGTGGGAAGTGTCTCCCTCTCCTCCAGTCCCTGCTCCGTCTCTGAATACCCACAGCAACGGTGGTCTTTGTGTGGCTTCAAGCAGCTTTTCCAAGAAGACCACGTTCCCAGAGGGCAGGAAACAGGGTTTCAGTAGGAGGCACGAAGGCCTGAGCTTTCTAACCAGCTCCACCCCTCACTGAGCTGTACGGGATTCTGGGGAAGTCTGTCTCCTCATAGCCTCGCTTGCTGCATCTGTAAAGTGGGGATGACACCAGCCGTCACTCTGCCTTCCTGCAGGGCTGCAGGGAGGCTCAGCAAACACTCTTGGGAGAGGGTCTCCCCATTTCCCGTAGACCTCTCCGTCCTCCCCATCTTCTACATAGCATGCAGTGGGACCTTTCTGAAGACAAACTGCATCATCTCCCTCCCCTGCAGCTGCTTGGACCAGGCCCTGCTGGGTGCAGCCCCTGCCATCTCTGCAGCCTCATCTTTCCCATGTCTCTCGCTGAGCCCTGCGTGACCAAAGGCCTGACATTCTCTTTCCTTCCATGCGGCCCCTCCACCTGACTAAAGTGGATTCGTCCGCCAGGCTTGGCTCGGGGGTTGCATCCTCCCTGGGTCTCCCCTGACCTCCCCTGGGATTCCCACTGCATCCTCTGCTTACCCCAGTGTGTGGACCTCAGTTCTTTATTCAGTCGCCCCAGCTTGCCTTCAAGCTCTCGGTAGACAGGGCAGAGACCTTGTCTAATCCATCTCCATACCTCCCACGCTTGGTCCGGAGCCCAGCTCAGATGAGCCTCAGTATTTGCTGATTAACCAAATGAATAAACGAGTGAACAAATATACCAGTTAGAATCGTCATCATGACTTTTGTGTTCATCCCCCCACAGCACGCAGGCACCTAATAATGAAGAACCCTTTCGCACTTCTTTCTCATTTGACCCTCCCTGCAGTCCTTTGAGATACATGGTTTGTCAATTAATTAATCCCTCCATCCATCCATCCATTCACTCAATCATCCATCATGTACTTAATGGGCACCCCACGTTTGCCAGGCCCTCTGTCAAAGGCTAAAGGTGTAAGACACAGTCCCTGCCCTTTAAGGAGCTTCCAGTCTGCTGGGAAAAACAGATGTTCTACAAGAGAAGGCATCAGTTATCCCCATTCATAAGATGGCGACACTGAGGCTTAGAGCCCAGAAATGAAGGTAACCAGTGGCTGTCAGGACCTGAGTTTACATTCACCAACCTGTGGATCCTGATGGTGTGCAGGGTCCCTTGGCCCCAGGAGTGCCTCATTCTGCCCGAGGTGGAGACATTTCACGATTTCCTCAGGATGCTCAATCCCTTCTCCTCTCTCTCCAGGTTCTCTACTGGACCGGGTTGGTGGCTTGAATGTATTAGCTTCGCTGCTTCTGCCCAAGAGGTAAGGGCCACGGTCCCAGAGCTTTGCTTATTGCTGTGCTCCGCCTCCAGTCTCCTCTCGGAAGCCCCTGCTTTCCCATCCTCATCTCCGGCCCCACCCCGGGGATGCTGTCCTTCCTCGTTCTGCCTCTGTCCTCTGCGAGGTTACTCTGACTGATCTGTGTTTTCACCCTCTGTGTGTCCTGCGGCTTTCTGGCCAAATCCGTGGTTCTGGTTGTTGGTGACCGTGGGGATTTCTGCCAATGAGTGGTAGGTAGGCTCAGTAGGAGAGAGATGGGGGTAACTTGGTGGCTCAGATCACAGCTTGGGGTCAGGACCTCCCGTGTCAGAATCTCTTTTCTGTCCCTTCCTAACTGCGAGTGACTTGGGACAGTCAGAGCCTCCATTTCCTCGTCTATAAAAGGGCATAATAACAGAACCCACTCTACTCGCTGTCCCGAGGATGGAAGCCTAGTGAGGCTCTTCAGGTTCCAGCTCGGGAGCCAGACAGCACCAGCTCTGCCTGCTGCCAGCTGTGCGATCCTCAGTTTCCCCATCTGTCGAAGGAGGGTAATGACAGCACCCCTGCACACACACACACACACACACACACACACACAGGATGTGAGGATGAAAGAAGTTACTCCAGGAAAGCATGGAGCCTGGGAATCAGGAGCCTGAAATGCAGCTGGAAGCTCCCCTGAGCAAGTGAGGATTTGTGAGTCCCCTCCTTGGAGCCCGCTGAGACTCTCAGACAGAAGCAGGAGTCCTCTAGCCGCTCAGCTCTGCAGGAGGCAGAGGCTCTGGGCATCTGCTCTGGGGTTGGCTCCACTCAGCTTGGTGAGGCCCTGGCAGTGAGCATCTGGGGAGGGGTAGGGACAGGGCCTCTGGGGTGGGACCCTGCCTCGTGCTGCCCCAACCAGAACGGTTTAACCCACAGGCCTCAGGACCCCAGAGAGGCCTCTGCTTGCCCTTATAGCCTCGTTGCTCTGGGGTGGGGGTGGGGGGTGGGGGCGTGTCACAGCCTTACTTTAAGAAGCAGATGAAAGCTGTAGGCTAGGGTTTGCGATCTGGTGTGGTAGGGACCGCGGTGGACTGGAAAATGCATTGGCAGGGGTGGGGGAGCTGCTCTTCAGCCCCACTGACCGTCCCCAAGCAGAGACGTACCTGCCACTTGCCAGATTTTCCGATTTTTTTAAGAGAAGCCAGAAGTCCAGACTTTAATGTGAAATCTCTCGGTTTTTCAATGTTGGCAACTACCCCCAAATTTCATAAAGCCCCTTGTGGCCCAAACCACATGTTTCAGGCAAACTTTGGCCCATGGATTTCCAGTTTTACAATATTTAGTGTAGACTTTCTCCCAAGAAAACGCATCCCTATGTCTACCCAATTGTGCTCCAACCTCAGGATGTTCACAGACCCCCCGAAGCTCATCCATGGGCCCTATTCTAGCGGGTAAGGAACGTAGGAGTCTGAACTACACGATGTGTGCTTTCTCCAGGGAACCAGAAGTGTAGCTTTCCCAGGAACCATCATATCCGCTGATGCTCTTGACGTTGAAAAGAAGGTCAAGGAGCTTCCAGGCTGCAGAATTCATTTGGGGGCTAGAGGCTGGCCTTTGAGAAATGCCTGAAAGTTGGGCTAAAGTAACAGAGGTGTTTAAAAGGAATTATGTGTCAGAGTTGATGGAGGTTGCAGTCAGGGCTGTGATTTTAGTTCTTTGTGTTCAGATAGATGTTTGTTAAATATCCAAGGTTTCACGGACATACGCACGACAGATTGGGTAACACGTGCCAGAGAGCTGTTATATCCTAATAAGGAAACTGAGGTTTGTTAGGGGCCACCTCTATGCCAGGGCCTGTTCTGGGCACTCCCTCCCACCCTGTGAAGTAGCTGTGAGTCACTGTTGCAGGAGAAGGAAACTGAGCCACAGAGAAGGAAGGCGCAGCTGGCCTAAGGTTACCTAAGGTTACCATGGTAACCTTAATGATAGAGTCAGAATTTGGACTCAGGTCTGTCTGAACTTCAAGCTCTCATTCTTCCATTTCACCAAAATCCACTCCAGGTTTGGAATCTCCTCCGTGTGGCCAATCTTTGTGCTTTGGGGATGATTTTGATTTGTGGGGTGGGGTGGAGAAGGGAACACCTGAAGTCTTATTTGGAGCCAACTCTGATAAATTTAGCAGTGCTAATATTAATCACAGATCATACTGGGGCTACTTGTTGGTGCTTTGATAGAAGCTAGAGACAATTATACAACAGAGATGTTTTGTTGATGGAGTCCGTAAACTAAAACTGGCCTTGAAAGCTGTTGCCAAAACATCTGAGTGCTTCCAGGAAAAGTTCAGCCTCCCAGGGACACATGTTTGAAGGGAGCCACACCCTTTTAGGTATTTAATTTTGTTGCAAAACAATTACAACGAACATTGCCCCCACCCCCATTGTCTTTGCTTTATAACCATACTGGGAAGGTGAGTGGTTCCCCAAAACGTGTCCAGAGGCCCCCTCAATGCCCTGGAGGGAGCTGGAGCATGGAGCCCAGGGTGAGCGAGACCCCCTCCAGCCCTGGAGGTGCTGGTCTGCCTCTGGCGCCCAAGCGGCTCCCCCTCCTTCACTCCCTCTGGCCCTTCCTCTGGCTTTCTTCCCACCCCTGCCAGGGCCTTCTCTCCACTCTTGGTTGGGCTCACCCTTCCACCTCTCTCAGATCTCCATCTAGGGCTCCCCAACCCCCCTGGCCTGGACTGGCCCCCCTACCCTGTCCTTCCGTCTTGCCATTGTCGCGGTATCTGATCGTATATTCTCCGGGTAGTGTTTCCGTGCCCTAAGCTTCATGGCTGAGGCAGGGAGAGACGTCTCTTATTTGTCTAACACGTCGACACCCAGTCCCTGGCACAGTGTAAATGCTCAATTAAGTATTTGCTGAATGGGGACTTCCCTGGCAGTCCAGTGGTTAGAACTCCGAGCTTCCACTGCAGGGGTCACGGGTTCGATCCCAGTCGGGGAGCTAAGATCCCGCATGCCACATGGCATGGCCAAAAAAAAAAAAAAAGTATTTGTTGAGTGAATAAATAAGTGAACACATAGACACATAAACCCACATCTATCCATTTATTCCTTCAGCCACCATTTCCTGGGGGTTCTTTTGTGCTGAGCCTTGTGCCGCTAGATCCCGAGAGAAGGATGTAATTCACCTGCCTGGGGGGTCTCAGGGAGTCTTTGGGAGGAGGGGTGGGAAGGCGTCTCCTGAGGGTTAGGAGAAGCCAAGGAGGAAGTTATGGCTCGGGCTGGGGGGTTCACTCCTGGGGGCCATGGATGCTGGCCTGGTCTGAGTCCCCATGGCCATCTGAGGCAGGAGCAGGGCTGTGTCCCTACCTTGTCTCCCTCCCTTCTGTCCTTTCATCCTTCCACAAAAAGACACAGTGGCCTTCGGTGTGGACCAGGCCCTGGGGTCCCGGAGGTGACTCTGGCATGAGTGCCGGGGCCTGCCTGGAGTGCCCGCACACCCCGAGGGAGCCTGGAATACCTCGGAAGCAGGAGCTTGGCGGTGGGTGAGACCCGGCTTCCATTGCCGGGTCTGGGGAGGTGACTTGCACAGCACCCAGGGCTGTGTAAGAAAGGAGACGTTGAGCTGCAAGGTGGGCACGTCCTCTCTGGAGGGTGCAGGTGTGGCCCTGGGATGCTCCGGGGAGTGCAGGCCTGCGTGACAGCACAGGTGTTCTGCAGACAAGAACCAAGAAGCCAGTAGGTCCCCCTGGGGTCCTGGGGTTTTCTCTGATACCCCAGGCCCATTTAGCCACCTCTCTGTTGTGCCCGGGGTGAGGGCTTTGGCTCCAGGAATAGGATGTGTGCTGTTACAGATGTGGCCTTGGGGTGTGGGGCAGGCTGCAGCTTCGGTGCGGCGTGGGGGCGGCTCCTTGGAGGCTGCTGCTGGGCAGGCCCCGGGGGTTGGTCCACGGGCCACGGCTGTGTGAGGCTGAGGGCCGCGCTGTGCTGCTGTAGCAGGTTGGCCAGGCGCAGGCAGGCGGTGGCGCTCCTCGCTGGGTGTGGAGTTGGGATGGGAGGGGCTGTTTGTCGCTGTGGGGTGCCGGGAAGCTGCTAGAGATCCCTTTGGTTGCCTTTGCTGTCCCTGGCTGGGTGGAGACAGCTGCCACCCACCCAGGACTGGGAGTGGCTGTCAGCCATGGGGTGGGGCATTACAGATGCAGAGGGGGTGAAAGTGGCTGGCAACTCTTACACCTTCTGGGACCGATGAGTCCCTGGCATCCCAGACAGTCCTAGAGCAAACGAAGGCCGAAGTGCCTACCGTCCCGGCTAGCATGGAGCCCCAGGGGCTGTGGGCAGGCACTTGACCCTGATTTCACACAGAGGACACTGGTGAGGGCTTGGTGGCAGCGGACAGGTCACAGAGTCTGACCCTAGATGTTCAGCAGTGAGCGCGCGACCCCCACCCCTGGCATTGTCCAGCTCACATTGCCCGCGGTCTCTGCAGGTCTCTGGTTTCTCTCTTCTCGTCTTCCTCTCCCTGGGGCTCCACCTCCATCGCCCTCTTCTTTTTTCCTTGTCTTGGTCTTCGTCCATGTCTGGCCTCTTCCTCCCATCCTGATTGCCTCCTCTTCCTCTGAGCCTGGATCTGTTTGCAGTCTTGCGTGCAGGGTGTATATGGGTCCGTGTCTAGCTTTCTGTCTCCAGAGAGAGCCATGGGGAGATGTGGACCTGCCGCGGGTGGGGAGAGGGGGCGAGGAAGAGAGAAGGAAAAAAGGCACTTGAAGGAAAAGCAAGAAAGGAGGTGCCCCACCCCCCGACTCCAGGACAGCTTCTGAGGCCCCTGCACAGCCATCGGCCGTCCTCCTCTTGGGGAGCGAGGGGACAGGAGGGCCAGAGGGGTCATCTGAGAAAGGGGGGGTCCAGGAATACGCCAGAGAGGAGTAGAGTGGGAGAGAGAGACTCGGGGAGACCCAGAGTGCGTCCCACGACAGAGAAATGCCTGGAGAGAGGATGCAACGGAGAAAAGCAGGTAAAGAGCCACGGAGACAGCACGAAAGTCAGCCGGGGGGGAGCAGGGTCAGGCTCCGGGAAAGGGAAGCCGAGAGCAGAGCGCGCGCGCGTGCGCGCGTGAGAGCCAGCGTGCTGTTGAGACCCCCGGGCTTGGGGGATGGGGCTATAAGAGAGACGGGGCTGAGGGCAGCCGGGAAGGTGCGCAGCGCTGTGGGCCAGGAGGGGCTGGCTTCGTGCCTGCTCTCTGGGGGCCCCACCCCCTGGCCAGCCTGCCGTGCCTGGCGGAGTGTAAGGAACGGCCGGCCGAGGCCCTTGGTATGCGTGTCCCTGTGTGTGGCAGGGGGAGACGGTGACAGGGAGTCTCCCTCCTGCCCTTGTGATCCTGAGCCCAGTCTGCTCTGTCCCCTCCCTGCTGCTGCCCTGACCCTCCCTGTCCATCCTTCCTGTCCCCTCCTGCGCGGTTCCATCCCTGGGTTTTAGGTTCTGTTTTGCTGTGGCTCACAGGAGCCCAGAGGGCCGTGGGGAGCGCTTGGGCAGCTCTGACTACTGGCCTGGGGGAGGGGGGAAGCCGTGTGTGTGTGTGTGTGTGTGTGTGTGTGTGTGTGTGTGTGTGTGTCTGTGTGTCTGTGTGTGTGAGAGAGAGAGAGAGAGAGAGAGAGAGAAAGCGCTCGAGGTCACTCTGGACTTGGTCTCCCTTCAGCCCCGCTCCAGCTTTGCTGTCTGTCTCTCCTGCATTATCAACTTCCCTCTAGCTGCCTGTCTCTCTGGGTCCCTCTCACCAGCTGTCTCTCACTTTCTCTGTCTCCTCTGCCTGTCCCTCTCTGTCTTTTATCTCTCTATCTCTCAACCTCATCTCGTTCTCTCACTGTCTTTCTGTTCCTCTGTGTATCGCTCCCATTCTCTCTCTCTCTCTCCCTCCCCCCCTCTGTTTTCTAGCTCTCCCTGTCTCTGGCCCCGTCCTCTCTTTATCTGCACCTCTTCTCCTTGCAGCTCCATCCCTGGGTTTTTGGTTCTCCTGTGTTCTGGCGCTCTCTGTTTCTCTCTCTCCGGTCTCTGTTTCTGTGTGTCTCTCCATCGGGTCCTCCCGTTTGCCCTTTCTCTGCTCTTTTTCTCTGCCTTTGCCTCCTGTGTCTGTCTATGTCTCTTCTGGTCTCTTTCATCTTCTGTCTCTCCCTGTCTGTTCTCTCACACTCTCTGTGTGTCTCTCTTGTCCCTTGTCTCTGCGGGTCTCTGGCTGTCCATCCCTGCCTCTGTGTGTGTGTGTGTGTGTGTGTGTGTGTGTGTGTGTGTGTCGCTCCCCCCTCCCTTCCCCCCTTTTTTTTCCGTTTCTAACACCCACACTTACATCCTACCTCAGGAGTAATTGCTTTTGTCTGGGTTGGACTGGACTTGTGGTGGGGGGAGGGTGGGGGGAGTCGGTGGTGCTGGGGGGGTTGGGAGGGACGGAGGTCGCTTGGTGGAGTTGAGGTGGCCTCCTCCAGAGCAGGGGGTGCTGAGGAGCAGAGGTCCGGCCACCCAAGGTGGTTGGGGAAGGGGGCCCTGGGCCCAGCCTGGCAGGGGTCTGGGGCCTCTGGCAGGGAAGGAAGGAAGGCAGACAGGCCCTCACGTTCAGATTTGGAGACGATGTAGTGATAAAACGGGCTAGCCAGCATCGCAGTGGCAGTCTCGGCCTTGAACCCTCCCCCATTCAGATACACCCCCCCAAACCCGAAACCCCATCATATGCACCAAGTCACCATGACACACACGGGGACACAGCCAGAGCCTCCGACCCACTCACAGAAACACACTCGGGTATCGGCACACAGGGACGCCGGAAGTCACACAGATGCATGGGGCGCACACGGGATCTCTGACACTCTCGGAAAGAAAGAGCCTCCAATACACCAGAGACAAGCACACCTACAGCCACCCACCGACACAGGCACAGAATCCATACACATGGACACATGGGGACTTGTGTCATGGTTCCCAGACACTCACAGAACCATCCATGCTCAGATACATGTGGATGGGGGCTCGTGCACACACACAACAGATTTCCTGGGCACTGGGGGTCACTGAGATGCTCCCGGGGACACACCCACACTCCCTCGAGGGACAGGCAGATCTGCCTACACATATTTAGACATCATTTGGGGACATCCAGGTACAGGAGACACTCATGGAAGGACACACACACACACACAGAGCCCCCGAGTCCCCTGGGACACACCCACAGACTCCTGGTCACACAGTAGCTGAGACACTCGGGGACATACAGTCCCAGGGTCCCACGCAGAGCTGAGGGACTCAAAGTCACGGCCACCCAGGCACACCGGGGACACACACACACCCTACACATATGGCAACTCAGACACCACAGCCCTCCCCTGGAATCTCCTGTCCGATGCCTCACAAGCCCTCCCCGCCTCCCCCCGCCCCGACAGTGCAGTCCAGGCCCTGGGGCGAGGCCAACTTGGAGCTGCCCACAGAGACCCAAGGAGGGGGAAGCCAGGGTTCTGGGGGTGGGCAACAGGCTGCCCGGGGGTTGCCCCACTGTTCTTGGCATCCATTCACCCAAGCTTAATCCAGCACCCCCAGGCCTTCCCCCGCCCCCATGGGCTCAGGACAATGTCTCCCCAGCCCCCAGGTACCCCCTGCCCACCTCCCAGAGGTCCATCCGTCTCATACCTTCAAAGGGCCCCATCTCCCTGAGCTGCTTCCAACTGAGGGGGTGCCTGCTTTCTCCCAGGGCGTGTGTCCCTCAGTTTCTCCCAGCCCCTACCTGCCGGCGTGACCCCATCCCCATCTGCTCCCTCCCCACTCTCATACTCACCCCCTCCTGGCTGTTCAACCTCTCAGCCTCCCTAAGCTCTCCTGCTGTAGGGGGTGGTGCTGGGGGGCCCTGGCCCCTCAGAGGCATGGGTAAGGGGTACACGGGGGTTGGGGGGTGGGGCCTGGGTGCGGCTCCGGGAAAGGGAAGCAAGGCAAGCGGGGGAGAGAGAGAGAGAGAGAGAGGCAGAGGCAGGCAGCCAGCCAGCCGGCTTTATATCCCTGCCGTATTGATCTACCATGTCACAGACCCGGTCGATAGCCAGCCCAGAAAGAGAGGGAGAGAAGGGAGGGAAGGTTTGGGGGAGGGCAGTGGGACCCCCTATAGTCCTTGGCCCATCTGGGGCCCTCTTGGCAGGCCACGGGGGCCTGTTCCAGCCGCCCCCCCCCCAAAAGAGGCCCGTTGTATCTTCCTCCTCTTCCTCGTGGCTGTGGCCCTCTCCCTGAGAGCCACCTTGGCAGAAGAATTTAAGTACAGAAGCTGTTCACGTTTCTTTCTCTCTCTAGAGGCTCTTCATCTGTCCCGTGGGCATGGGGAGTGGGGGGCTCACAGCTATTCACTGCCTCAGCTCCCCTTGGCCCTCAGTCGGGGTGGGCAGGTGGGAGGCCCAGAGGCAGTGTCCGATTAGGTCAAGGACGGACGGGAGCACATCTTCCTTCTTTGCTGTGTGACCTTGGGCGTGCCAGAGAACCTCTCTGAACGCCCTCTTCCAAAGCCATCGCTAGCGCTGGAGGGCTCTGTCCACGTTGGTTTTCTGCCCTTTTTGACTTGAAGTTTCACCTCGAAACTGCACCAGGCCAGTGCTAGAGACAGACCACATTTAGAATTTCTTTCTCCTGGTCCGCCCACCCCAGCGGCCTGATAAAGGAGAAGACACAGCCTCTCCCTCTCCTCAGCCTCCTCTGCAGTCTCTGAAGAACATTCTACCCCTGCCCACCCCCCACCCCACCCCACCATCTAGGGCTCCTCTGACTCCCTAGGCAGGAAGGGGAACCGAAGGTGAGGTTCCTCCGGGACAGTGCTGAGAACCCTGGGGCTGTGCCTCCATCCTGGATCCAATCCTGCCTCTGTCTCCTCTCTGGGCCTCAGTTTCCCTCCCACCCCCAAGCTCCAACCCTCCCCAAGCTTCGGTATGGCTCTGGGATCCACAGGGATTGGTACGGAGGGGAGGCAGGGCCAGCCGGAGGGTGAGACCAAGGCCAGAGGGGTGTCTGCTGCCCCTCCCTCAGCCAGGACTGCCTGGGTCCCAGGTGCGTCCCCCCCCCCCCCCCCATCCAACCCCCCAGGGCTCCGGCTCTTTGTCTGTCCAGGTCCTCCTTCCCTGCCAGCCCAGCCTCCGAGAGAGGTTGAGGAATCACCTTAGCCTTGACCCGAGGGGGGAGGGCAGAGGAGGGGCAGGCAGGCCCCAGCCCCGCCTCCTGCCCACGGCCATCCCCACAACGTCTTTCCTCCCTGCTTCCCCCAGTACCAGGCCACCCCCCACCCCCCGTGTGTCAGGCCGCTGCTCCCTTTGTTAGGAAGGGGGAGGGGAAAGAGCTGAGCTGAGGGGACGTGGCCTGACCCTCGACCTCTCCCCTTCCCTCCTCCCATCTGGGTCCCCAGGGGCTCAGAGCCCCCTTGACGGACGGACAGTTCTGACCATCAGCCAAATGGCTCTGGGAGTGTGCGGGGGGCCAGGTAGGGGGGAGGGGAGGAAGGCCTAGCCAGGGCCCTGAGCCCACCAGAGGGGGGTGTCATTTCATGGGTGGGCGAAGGCCCTTAGGATGAGGGGCGGGGAAGATAGGCACCCATATCTTGGGGGGAGCCTGATTGGATGGGGGCGGGGGGTGGGTGTGTGGAAGCAAAGTGGGGCTCAGCCCCGGAGCCAGCAGCTCTGGACGCCCTATGGGTTGGGGCCCGGCCTCGGTAGAGGCCTCCACCCTACCCCCACCCGGCCTGCGGCGTTGGGAGTGCAGCGAGTTTTTTAAAAAATTAAAAGAAAAAAAAAAAAATAACAGGAGCAGGAGAAGCTGGGGGAAAAAATATATAAGAAAAAATATAATAAGAACTAAGCGGTGGCTGCAGGAGAGAGAAAGGGCAGGAGGCAAGGAGGGGGGCGCAGGGGGGAGGGCGGCTCGGGCCCTGGTCGCTGCGGAGGCCCGGCCGCCGGTCTCTGCGCTGAGCCCTCCGCGTCCCCCCTGCCGGCCCCCTCCAGCCCCGATCGATCCAGTTTCTTGGCAATAAAGCATTTTTATTGTCAGCTGCCCTGAATGCCAAATGTGAGCCTGGTCCTGCGCCCCCCCCAACCCACGTCTTCACCACCCCTCCCCCAGCCCTCCTCCACCCCGTCTCCTGCCGGCACCCCCCACCACACCGCAGAATCAGCCTCGTCCATCACCACGACCCCCTCCTCTTCCGCCTGGTCCACGTCAGCCGCAGTCCTGTACATCCTCGATAATCCACCAAGCCCCCTCCCTAGCTAGGCCGCTGGGCACCCTTCCCTAACCCCAAACCCGCAGGCGAGCAGAGAGGTGGTCTCTGGATGAGTGGTGTGGGGGGCGCAGGGGTGGACAGGAGGGTGTCAGGGTGGGCAGGCAGGGAGGTGACGGCCACAGGTTGAGGGAGGCGTGGGCGGAAGTCAGGGGAGCAGAAGGCAGGGGACAAGAACGGGTGGGGGACCCCCGGGGCGCCCCGTCGAGGTCCTCCAGGGTCTGCCCTACCCCTTGCACACGGAACTTGGGCCCCTGCCTCGGTGAGGCAGCTGGGGGCAGGGGAAAGAGATAGGCTGGGGTTGGACACTGCTCCCACATACCCGCCTCAGCCCTTTCAGGTCTGGGGACCGCGCCACACACCCCGCAGGAGTGCGGGTGTGAGGGCCAGGTGAGAGGGTGTCGGGGAAACATTTACAGAAGGTCCTGGCGGCCCCACCCCGCCAGTTCTTCCTCCTCCCACTTTCTGTTCTTTTTCTCTTTGTCTCTCTTTCCACTTTACCCGTCTCTGTTTCTCTTTCTTTGCATCTTTCTGTCTCTGTCTCTCCCTGTGTGACTCTCCTGTATTGCTGCCTCTCCCTCCAGGGATTTAAGCATCTCCACATCCCTCTCTGTTCTACCTGCACAGTCCTGGTCATTCCTCCCCTGCACCCCTCTTTCTCTGCCTGGCTGCATGCTTTTCCCTCGAACTTTCTTGTCCTGCCTGTCCCCCCACGTGCCCCTCTCACTGCAGTCTCTCTTGGGTTACCTCCCCTCCCACAGCTGGGGAAATAAACAGAGGCCCAGGTCCTGGGAGAGGCAGCAGAAGGCACAGAGAACGGAGCTCAGCGACTCTTCTCTCTTTCTCTTGGGGGTGCCAGTGTCGGGAGGAGGGCGGCCGGGTCTACACCTGCAGAGATGCAGCTGGAGAACTGGGGCTGGGTCCTGTCTGTCTGCCACAGACTTGCTGTGTGGCTCTGCTCCAGTCACGTGCCTGCTCTGAACGTTGGTTTACCCCTGAAAAGTGCGCTGCTCAGAGGGCATTTCTGGCCCCTCCTGCGGAAAACCTGTGCCTTGAAGGCCCGGAGTTCTCTGGCGAGGGAGTGGGGGACAGGATCCCTCTGCCGGGGAGCATGGCCACCCCTCCACCCGGGTGCCCCTGCCAAGGCATCTCAAGGCTGCAAGCCTGCCCTCTCCCCTTCTCCTGGCAGCTGGGGAAGGTGAAGCCGGAGAGAGCCTAGGGTGCCAAGCTTTTCCCTCTCTGTTTGGGTAGGGGAGTGGCCCCACCAGAGTGGTGCTTTAGGGAACGGTGCAGGGCATGGACTCAAGACCCCAGGGCCACCTCCACTGTCAGCTCTGGAAGGCTGGGGCTGCTTCACTTGTCCCCAGCTCAGTGTCTGCCACATGGATGGTGTTCAGGAGATATGTGTGAAACCAGTGGGGAAGTGAGGAAGGACCCGGGCAATATACAGGTTGGAGAGGAGACAGAGAGAGAGAGAGGGAGATGGCCGGGAGATGGGGCAGAGCGGGTGACGGGGGAAAGAGCAGAGGGGTTCAGAGCCCTGTGGGTTGGATCCATGGGAAGTTGGGGGACACTGCAGAGGAGGAGGATTCTGAGATGACCCCAGGTCTCCTTGCCAAGCCGCCACCCTTCCCCGAGGACTCAGCGACCCACCCGTCAACGAATCCCTGCCTTCGCGCTGCACCCGCATCCCCCCACCCCTCGGGTCTCACAGCGACCCCTTTGCCAAGGGGGGTAAAGAGCTCGGTGTTGGATCCCTCTGGCACATAGGAAGGGGCAGTTTGTTTAAAAGGTGACGTATGTACACAGGTGCCTACTCACATGTCACATGCTTGCTTATGCCTAAAACAGTTCTCACTTTTCACCTTTATGAGCTATTTGGTATTATCTTCAGATTATAGTTTTCCAACTAACAGAAGAGAGAAGGGTTCCTGTGGGCTGTGTAGGGAAGACCGGGCCCCGCTGAGCTGGAGCCCGCCTGGGCCCTGGGACGGAGACGAGGTTAGCCGGTGACTGAGGTGTAAGGGATTCTGGCCAAGGCCTAGGAAACCTGGAAGGAAGTAAGGGTTCTGGTAGAGTAGAGGGGGGAAGGAGATCAGGAGACCCCTCCACAGCTTCCCTCTTCCCTCCTCAACAGCCAGGTGCAGACGTGGGAGTCCCTTTCTGTCTGGTTCCAGACGCCCCTCCTTTGAGAGGTCCTTTCTGGTGACCCTCTCTCCACCGGCTTCTCATCATCTCCCTGATGTGCCCCGAACCTTTGCTCACGCTGTTCCCGCACATGGAAGATTAACAAGGTAGCAGCTGCTCACGGACCGCTCACTGCATGCGAAGCACTCGACCTTTGGGCTCTTGCCGAATCCCCCGGCCAGCCTGAGTGGTAGGCATGATCATTATTTCCACTTTGCAGATGGGGACACTGAGGCTTGGGGAAGGGAAGTGGCTCACCCAAGATCGCCAGCCAGTGACTGGCAGAGCCAGGACTGCCATTCAGCCCCTCTTCGTTGGTCCAACCCACAAATGGCTGTCAAGAACCGAGAGAACTTCCCTGGTGGTCCAGTGGTTAGGACTCCGCACTTCCACTGCGGGGGCATGGGTTCGATCCCTGGTTGGGGAACTAAGATCTCGCATGCCACTAGGCATGGAAAAAAACAAAACTGCAAGGGGTCAAGTTTTGTTGGAGGTGCATGGGAAACGTGACTGCCTCGCTGTGAGGGGTTCAAATCCCAGCTCTGCCACGGACTTGCTGTGACACTGTGGGAAGGTGGTTCTCCTCTCTGAACTTTGATTTCCTCCTCTGGGTCAGTGCCACCATCTCATAGGAGACAGTGAACAAGGAGATGTAAAATGTCTGGCAGATAAAGTTACTTGAAAAATGGCCATGCCCTCCTCTCTCGTTCTTCTCTGATTCTGGCCCATCCTTGAGGTTCCAGCTGTTGCGAGCTTTTATATTTGAAGAGCATTTTCCCCAAAGCACCGTCAATATTCATCGTCTCTTGGGATCCTCACCACCTCACTACCTGTAAGGAAGGCATTATTGTCATTTTTTCTTTAATATTTATTTATTTACTTATTTGGTTGCACTGGGTGTTAGTTGCAGCAGGTGGGCTCCTTAGTTGTGGCACATGGGCTCCTTAGTTGTGGCATGCGAACTCTTAGTTGCGGCATGCATGTGGGATCTAGGTCCCTGACCAGGGATCGAACCCAGGCCCCCCCGCACTGGGAGCGCGGAGTCTTATCCACTGCGCCACCAGGGAAGTCCTGAGGCATTATTGTCTTGATTTGACAGAAGTGGAAACTGAGGCTCAGAAGACTCAAGTCCTCTGCCTCGGGTCCTTGTCCCCATAAACAATTCATTTGTCTGAGCACTTGCTGTGTGCTGGCCCCTGTATTGGGCACTGGAGATAAAGAAGTGAACAAAACTGGCACAGCTGATGTCCACGGAGCTGACAAACTAAGAGGAGATGCAGATCTTTAAGTGTAAATATCGATTAAATGCAAAATGAGAAATTGCGATCAGGTCCCCTAAACGAGAGACAAGAATAGGGAGCCAACACAGAGATGGAAAGACATTTAAGCTGAGCCTTGAAAGATGAGTAGGATTTAACCAGGCAGGGAGCATTCGAGGCAGAGGGACCGGCACATGCAAAGGGCCTAGGGTAGGAAAGAACTTGGTTTGAGGAGGTGGCGAGGCTCAGAGCAGGGTAGGTGAAGGGGAGAGTGGGGGTGGGGGGGAGAGAGGAGACCTGTCAGCAGAGGCCAGATCACACAGGACTCTGTAGGCTGGATTAAGGGGTTTGTTTTTGTTTTTTGTTTTTTTGGCCGCTGTGCAGCTTGCGGGATCCTAGTTCCCTGACCAGGGATTGAACCCGAGCCCTCGGCAGTGAAAGCGCGGAGTCCTAACCACTGGACCGCCAGGGAGTTCCCGGACTAAGGGGTTTGGGTTTTATTCCCCAAAGCAGGGAGGCCCCTGAAAAGTCTGAAGCAAGGGAGCGACACGGCCTGATTGTTTCAGAAGGACCCTCTCTGGGTGTGGGGAGCAGACGAGACGGTCAGGGTCAGGTGTGGAAGCACAGAGACCTGCAGGGAGGAGGCCACCGATGTCACTGGGGCCAGAGATGGTGGTGGCCTGGGGGGTGGAGGAATCGGGGAGAACCTTTGGAATTGTGCCAATATCAAGGCTCAGAGAAGTGAGGTTGCCAATCCAAGGTCATGCAGCTGGTCAGGCAGAGCGAGGGTCTGACCCTGTACACACCTGGGATTTCCCCTCACCAGACAGGTGCTGCTTTGCCTCTGGGGAAACCTCTGGGAGGCAGAGCCCTGGGTTCTATCTATTTGGTGTTCTCCACACAAACCTCAAAGTGCCTGGTGTTTTTGGCACTGAGAAGAAGTCCATTGTCAGAAAGAGGTCATGCGTGAAGGTAAGGGAGAGGCCTTTCCTGGAGAGGCTCCACGAAGGAGGTGAGCAGGGAATGAGCAGGTCTGAAGGTATGTGAGCTTGGAGAAGCGACCAGGGCCCCGGGGACACCGTTCAGCGTGCAGCCCAGACTTGCTGTGACTCAGGGTGGGCCAGCAATGTGAAAGCTTTCAGGGAACGGCTCACGTTGGCAGGAGGCCGTCATGGGTCAGGGATGGGAGGCACATGGATGTCTCAGGCGGCAAGCCCAGGTCCAAGTCCCGTGTTTCCTGCTGAGCCAAAGGGAAGAGGCCCACAGGGGTCTGGGGTTGAAGTGGAGTCCACTTGCCTGGATGCTAATCCTGGTTCCATCTGTGGGGTCCCAGGCAAATGATTCAACCTTGCAGAGCATCAGTTCTTTCATCTGTAAAATGGGCATGGTGACAATCGTTCTCTTGTCGAGTGTGGAAGACATTCAATGAAAAGATGCATGCAGAGTGTTTCTAACCGTAGTTCAGGGTTTCTCTTTTAACTGTCTAAAGCAGAACTAGATTCCCTGTCCCTGAGCTCTTCCAGGAGCTTGTCGCCATCTCAGTAAATGTTTATCACACCAAAAACCTACCCTTCTCCCGAGAGCCCTCACTCTCTTTCAAGTGTCCAGAGCTCAGAGTTTGCTTCCATGATGGCAGGGACTATGTCTCATATGGTCTGAGTCAACCTGATTCCGTCAAGTTAAACTCCTCCGAATAAATGTTTGGGGAACAGGGCCCTCTGGGGATGTTGCCCAGAG
Organism: Monodon monoceros; assembly: GCF_005190385.1. Classification (NCBI taxonomy): domain Eukaryota; kingdom Metazoa; phylum Chordata; class Mammalia; order Artiodactyla; family Monodontidae; genus Monodon; species Monodon monoceros. Next base: position 47,069,298 of record NW_021703766.1, read on the forward strand.
ACTGCACAATTCCGGAAGAGGCACAGAGAGGTTGAGTGGCTTGCTTGAGGTCACATAGCAAGGACTCGGCAGGCTCCACAGAGGCTGAGAGAGGCCAGGCCACTTCTCATTTGTGAGCCTCCCAGTGTGCTCAGAATGAAAGAAGGCCAAAATGGAGTTACAGGCTGTGCTCTAAGCAACGACAACAAAATGCCGCACTGACTGATACTTACAAGGTCGTTGCAGGATTCATTAAAACAAAATTCAGAGCGTCCTACAGGTGATATGGTCTGGCAGTGGCACCCAGCTGTAAAATCAAAAATGCACATCTCATTTAATGAGGCCCTTCATGAATATAATTCCTGGGCCACATTGACACCCCTGCCCACCCACTCCCATGCCTCACTGAGCCCTGCGGCTGGGACCTAACCACCTGTTGTGTGACTTCAAAGTTGACACCTTTCCCATCACCCTCAGTTGCTTTTGCAGAGATGCAGGCGGCCCAGGACCGCTCATATTTTCAAGGGGATGCATACGGTCAGCGTAACACAGGCAGTGTGCCTGGTGGTAAGGAGAGCTGGGCTCTGGAATTGACCTGCTGGCTCTGACCCACCTCGGGGTGCTCCTCTGAAAAGCTGGGGGATAATAACAGCACCTGCTTAATTGGATCGTTGGGAAGATGCCAAGACATGATGCACGGAGCACGTGGCTGCACAGAGCGGGTGCCGGCTAGCTGCTCTTATAACCTATGATAATTGTGGGACCATCAAGGAGCCGGGGAGCGGGGAAGGAGGAGTGCATAGAGGTTTGAGAATCCTCAAGGGCGTGGCCAAGGCTGATTTGCCTGGTGTCCCCATGTCTTGGCACAGGGTCTGGCACAGCGGGCCATCTGTGCAGGTGTAGGATTGAATCGTCTTGAAGAGGCTTTGGCCAGGCTGAGCAGGGGGTGGGAACACCGGGGAGGATAGGGGAGCTCAGCGGAGGGCCTGGCCTTTGATTTCTTCTCCACCTGCTTGTGAGGCCAGGTGGGCGCTCCCGTGATCTTTCTTTTGCATGGTGCCCCTTAACTTCTCCTTTAGCAAACGGATCCTCCTAGGTGTCGGGTACAGGGGACACAGCGGTGCACACGTCAGGCACGAATCAGTGTGACTATTGTCACAGTTCTAATCTGAATGTCGAGTGGTGGCTTCACATGAACACATTATTAAAAATAAATAAAATAAATAAGCAAATAAATAATGGAAGAGGGCTCTTCCCAGGCCGGTGATGGGAGTGTGACGGGAACCAGGGATTATGATTAATGCAATTTTGTGCACCTGCGGCCCTTTTAAAAAGGAGGATAAAACCGAACAGGACAGACACGCTCTCTGTCCTCCCAGCATGAACATTCAAGTGGGGGAAGATGGATGATAAACAAGCACGTTAACACATGGAAGCTCGAATGTTAGTGACAGGTGCTGGAAGAAAATTCTACCTGGTAAAGGATGAAGAGCGATGAGGAGGGGAAAGACCGTGTGAGGTGGGATGATCAAAAGACTCGTGTGTGGAGAGGACGTGTCAGCGGGCGTCTGGAATAAGTGAGGGCACGCGCCACGGGCATATCTGGGGAAAGATGGCACCAGGCCAGCGGCAAGAGCAAAGGTCCTGAGTCACATCAGAGCTTGGGCTGCAGGAACAGAAAGCCAGTCTGGAGGAAGTGAGGGAGCGGTGGGGAGTGTTGGGAGGTGACATATTAGAGGCGGGCAGTGGCCGATTAGGGTAAGGCGCCTTGAAGCTGTCTCATTTGGCTGGTCTCCCTGAGGCTTCCCAGGCTTTGGCCGTTAGTACCCTGGACAGCGGCCCCGGCCCCCTCAGAGCTCTCGCAACCGGGGCGCACCCTCACATCGGCTTCTGGGCGTGAATTGGGGGTGGGGAGCACATGATACTGCAACACGTGCGAATTGGCCTCTGCCTGCAGGAAGCACAGTTGTAAAGGAAAGAGTCATAAAGGTACATTTTAATCAGTCTTTACCAAGTGAACATCTGTGTGAGCCAGAGCCCAGGAGCCCCCCACCCCTGTGACCCTTTTCAAACCTTCCCTATCCCTCCCTCCCTGCTGGAGGTAACCTCTGTCCTCACTTTGGGGGATAATCATTCCTTTTCTTTGTAGTTAGCTACCTGTAACTCACTTAATATATTCTAATTTTAAATAAAAACTGAATACAGGGAACTTCCCTGGTGGCGCAGTGGTGAAGAATCCGCCTGCCAATGCAGGGGACGCGGGTTCGATCCCTGGTCCGGGAAGATCCCATATGCCGCGGAGCAACTAAGCCCGTGCGCCACAACTACTGAGCCTGTGTTCTAGAGCCCGCCAGCCACAACTACTGAAGCTCACGCACTCTAGGGCCTGCGTGCTGCAACTACTGAAGCCTGCGTGCCTAAAGCCCATGCTCTGCAACAAGACAAGCCACTGCAATGAGAAGCCCGCGCACCGCAACGAAGAGTAGCCCCCGCTCTCCGCAACTAGAGAAAGCCTGTGTGCAGCACCGAAGACCCAACGCAGACAAAAAAAACAAACAAAAAAACCTGAATACAATCTCATTCTGAAAACCAAAAGCATAACAGAAAATGTTAAAATCCCATTTGAGTCCCTTCTGCTTTCCCAGTCCTGGTCCCCTCACCAAAGGTAGCTGTCATTAATTAGTTACCCCCCGGACCTTTTCCTCTGCATTTGTCAATACCTGTGCACCCATAGAAAATACATAGTGGTTTTGGTATGTGTTTTACATAAGTGATATTAAGTTGTATAAATCATTCTACAATTTGCCTTTTCATTCAGCAGTGTCTTGGAGAACTTTCCATGTCCTTTATCCATAGATCAGTTCCATTATCTTTCATGATCCCATCCCATTCCTGAGTATGACTATGCTACGGTTTATTTAGCCACTGTCCTATTGGTGGCATCTGATTTTCTCTACCTCAAACCTTGATGTGATAAACACTTTGTGAACTTTTTGAACTCCTTGTGCATGGTGGTCAGTATTATATTTAAGATTAATGACAATAAGGTCCTACAGTATAGCACAGGGAACTATTTTTTTAAAAAAGATTAATGAAGTTCCTATCAGCCCATGTTACTGCCCCCATTTCACAGATGAGGAGCATGAGGCTCAGAGAGGTGAAGTCACTTGCCCAGGGTCACACAGCAAGTGAATGGATGAACCAGTTTCCAAACTCTCAGATGTTTGACTCCCAGATCAGTGCTTATATACACCCATACAGATATCACTGTCTGCGGGGGCAGATGTCCTCATTCAACTGGGCCTATATGCAGACCAGTGCTGGGCTCCACTCCAGAAAAATGAATCAAACCCCACCTTGCCCTCCAGCCCTGCCCTGTGGGGGCAGCCTCACTGGGAAGGAATTTCAATGCAGTATGATTAGTGCTAAGCCCAGGATGCTTCCTGAGCTGTGGGAAGACTGAGGCCATTACTGTTAATTGGGCCTCCGGTGGAGCCAGAAAAGGCTTCCAGAGAGGGGAGATTTGAGCAGAGGCAGTAGCAGTGAGTACCGTAGAGGTGGCAAACACAGGAAGCATGGAGGATGGGCACGTAGGGGAACCCAAGTTGTTGAACAGAGGAAGAAGGTGAGCTCTGGGGGCAATATGCCTGTGGAGGTCGGCAGAGGCCCACATCCGCTTGAGCCTGGAAAGCCAGCCTTGGATTTCATTCTGTGGGCTGTGGGAGCCTGGAAGGATCTATTCATTCAACAAATAGGATTTGGAAATTCCCTGGTGGTCCAGTGGTTAGGGCTTTGCGCTTCCACTGCAGGGGGCCTGGGTTCAATCCCTGGCCAGGGAACTGAGATCCTGCAAGCTGTGAAGCCAAAAGTAAATCAATAAATACACATTTTTAAAAAACACACAAATAGGATTCAAGCACCTAGTCTGTGCCAGGCATTATTTCAGAAGGGAATACCACAGGAAACAAGACAAGAAAGGACTGCTTTCAGAGGGCTTACAGTTCAGAGCGGGACACAGACAGTAAAGCAAGTCGACAGTAGCCGAGTTCCAGAGAGAGCGACGAAGAAAGTAAAACTGGCTGTTGGCGTGGAGAGTGGCTCAGGGAGGGCCTCTCAGAGGACGCAGCCTTTGAACTAAGTCCTGAAGGATCAGAGGAAAGGGACGAGATAGGGAACAGTGTTCTAGGGCAGGAGCCAGCAAGGTCAAGGGCCCCAGGATGGGGGCAGACTTGGCCTTCTCCAGTGTGGCTGGCGCGCAGTGCTCTGGTAGGGAGAGGTGACGTCCTGCAGGGGCCTGGAGGCCGTGGTGAGGGGGCTGGGCTTTCCTGGAGGCTGCAGGGAAGTTACCGGAGGGCTTCTGGACCACGGCGAGGGCTCTTGAATTTCAGCCTTTGGACAGCTCCTTGCGCTGGGAGGACAGCAGTGGCTGTGAGCCTGCAGAGGCGGTGCTGGGCGAGTGGGAGATCTGGGCTGGAGTCGAGGGTGCAGCCTGGGGGTGGGTGGCTGCTCGTGCGCCGAGGGGCAGAGCCTCATCAGGGAAGTCCCAGGGCCAGCCACCTTCTTCTTTGGCTTCTTCAGATGCCCTGGTGGGTTTGTGGTGATGAGGCCAAAGACCCTGTTCTCCGACAGCCTGCAGTCTGAGACGCGTGCAGGCCAAGGTGGGGAGCACAGGCTTTGGGGTCAGGGAGACTCTGGGTCTGCCTCCGTCTAGCTGTGTGGCCGTGGCCTTTAGTGGATCTAGTAGTCCGTCCTGTGTTCTTGTTTCTTTCAAGCCCCAGAATGTTAGCGCTGGAAGAAGTCTTCAAGTGCTCCTCCAAGCCCACCTCGCACTTTTAGATACGGAAACTGAGACCCAGAGAGTGCAGAGGGCTGGCCCTAGGTCACCAAATGGCCTGTTTCTGTGTGGGGACCTGGTTGGTCTTCTCACTTTTACCTTCTTTGAGCCGTACCGTGATGCTTCTTGATTTCTTCTCGCTTGAGGTGAATTCCTGGGATCGCTGGTGGGTCTGGGAAACTGGTGGTGGGCAGGAGATGCATGAGGAATGTTTCTGTCAATGTGAATTTATTCAGATCTGCTAGCTTCCTGGTCCACAGACCTTGCTGATCTCCGCCCCGCCCCCACCCCGGCACTGACCTAAGTATCTTCCCTTACTCTGCTCCGTGTTCCTGCTGTCCAACAGTGATGGCCTGAGCGCCCACCAAGACACCCTGCTCAGCTGCCCACCTGCAGATTCAGTGAAGTTCTCTAGGCTCTCACTTGGATTTGTGCTCTCATCTGTGCCCTCACGGCCCCATTCTCTCTTGTTTTCGGGACCACTGTCCCAGCCTCCCCTCTGGCCCTCCTGCCTCCAACTTCTTCCCACCAGCCTGGTCTCACACCAGTTCCCAGTGGATCTCCCTTACACAGACTGTCTGCTGAAAATCCTTCCACCTACAACATCAAATCCAGCCTCAAGTCGGATGTATGGCACCCTTCCTGGATCTTTCTCATCCAAGCTTGAGCCCTCCCAATCTTTCTGTGGCAGGAAAGGCCCTTCTATGTCTTGGGCTTCACCCTTGACTAGAGTTTTTCGGATGTTTACTGAGCCAGTGATGGAATCTCAGAAAACTTTCATCAACTCCAGTCTTCCCCTCGGACTGTAAGCTCCTTGAGGGCAGGTGTGTGTCAGATCCAGTTCATCTCTAGGTCCTCAGCCCCCAGCCCACGGCTTGGCAATAAGGGACACGTAGGAAATGTTTGAATTGAAAGAAATAGGGAAGGGTTGGCCCACCTTCAGCCAGGAGCTGGTGGATCAGGGGTCCAGCACATTGCTGAATACGAAGAACAGGCTGAAGGGCTGTGGGGGTTGGGCTGTGGGCAGATTCCGGCGTTCCCGAGTGAGCAGGGAGTGGCTGCCAGCTGACCACTGGAGGATGCGGTGCACGCAAAGCTCTAAGCAGACCCGTGGCAGAGTGGAGAACGAGCGAGCTGTGGGGAGGACAGGGCGGGGTTTGAATCCTGACTGCACCACTCACGTGGGGCAAGTGACTTCAACTCTTTGAGCTCTAATTTTTTTTTTTTTTTTCCGGTACGCGGGCCTCTCCCTGTCGTGGCCTCTCCCACTGCGGAGCACAGGCTCCGGACGCGCAGGCTCGGCGGCCATGGCTCACGGGCCCAGCCGCTCCGCGGCATGTGGGATCCTCCCGGACCGGGGCACGAACCCGTGTCCCCCGCATCGGCAGGCGGACCCTCAACCACTGCGCCACCAGGGAAGCCCTGAGCTCTAATTTGTCAGTGGAAGGGGAATAATAACAGACCGTACTTCCTCGGGTCGTCGTGAGGGTTAGATCTAATGTATCTAATGTAGTGGCCCAACTAGCACAGAATAGATGGCTATGCTGCTGCTCTTGATGTTGACGGTGACGATGGAGAAGAAGAAACATTTTAAGTCCCTGGATGCTGGGTGCTCCTAAGCAGAACATCGGGTGGTTATAGCTTGGTCTTGACTTAGGGCCACTGGAGAAGCAGTTCTGAGGGCAGGGCTGAGGACGAAGCAGGGGTGTAAACAGGAAATGAAGGCTCGAGCCCAGAAATCAGGAAGAGGCGGACAGGCAGTGCCAGGGCAGGCCAGGCCGGGTTTGATTCCATAGTATCAGAGGCCTGTTGGAGGGGGTTGCATGGCCCTGCTGTAGGACCAACCAGATATATTTTCATCTGTGTGTCTGTCTGCCACCCCTCATCCTGCTTTCCTATGTGTTTGGGTCCCTAAGCCTTTCCCCGACCCCCCTACTCCCTAGAGGCTGCCCTCACCTGAGCTCTGCTGAAGGCCGAATGCTGAGATGCAAAGGGAGGTTGATGTCGATGAATTTTAGGTTCAAGTTCATCTTCTGGCCCAGCTGGCGACCCACAGGCAACCCAGTCTCCTTCCCTCCTGCCAGGCTGGGGTCGGAGGGGCCTCTCTGAGCTCCCACATGTTGCAGCCCTGCGGCTGAGGCAGCACTTTGGGGAAACGCTGCTTGTGTCCCCACGCTGAGTGAGGATGCGGCCGGGGGCTGAGTGGAGAGGCCGCCAGACACCGCCGGATGCAGAAAGAGGCTGGGGAACCAAGCCACAGAGAGGGTCTCCAGGGGCGGCCGAGAGGAAGAGGCCATGGCTGGGGGCCCTGAGGGGTGAAGAATCCAGCTCTGCTGTCCCCGGTGGGCTGGCTGCTCCCCCCCCAACTCCCCGCCGGGCCCCCAGGGGACCTCGCTCTAATAATGTATTTGATCGACTCGCTGGCCGCGTACAAGCGATTATTGTCTTGTCGGGAGTCAAACGTATCGATCCGGTGAGAAATATGAGCGGAGCAATGGGGCCCGTGTGTCAGTTACCAGCCCCGCTGGCCCTGGGGAGCCCCCTACGTCTCCTTTAATTACCGCCCAGCCCTGAGCCCAGCCTGGCCTCCCCTATGCCACCTCCCTCCCAGGCTCCCTGCACCCCTAGTGGCCCCCGCTACTCCCCAGCTCCCAGGCCCTACCTGCCTTGCTCAGCATGGCCTGAGGCTTCTTCTCCAGCTGAGGGGCCACCATCTCTCCTGCCCAGGCCTCCCCGTTCCTGGCTGCCAGGCCCTACCCACCCAGTGTGGCCCAGACTCTGCCCCTCTGTCCTCTCTTGGGCAGGTGGAAGTCTCAGGCCCATCCTTCTTCAAGATGCCCTGACTCCAGCTCAGGGACTCAGTTCTGGTCTGCCACAGGCGATAATAGTGGAGCCAGCATGGGAGGCAAGAGGGGTGGGGTGATTTCACCCCACGGGGAAGCGTGTAAGGCTTTCGCCAGCTCTGCCACTCAGCTGCAGACCTGGGAGGGCAGCACCGGAAATGGGTGGTGCTTCTCTCCCTGCTTTGGGTTATGTCCCAAAGCTCGCTCCTGACATGGATGATGTTGACTATGTCTAGGGTGGAGCATGGGGGTGTTTTGGTGGGGTTTTGCTCCACCCACACCCCGCTATAATGTCCTTATTACCCTCATTTCCAAGTCCCCCAAAACATAAATCCTAAATCAAAACTGAGCTTACTGGGCAATGCAACTTCAAGACAAGGCCCCCAGTACCACTGCCACCAGACTGCTTCCAAGGAGACCCTCCGGCATAAAAACCCTGCATCTGAGAGAGAGAGAGAGAGTGGGAAAGAGGTGGACCAGGAGGCAGGAGGTCTGAGTTGCAGCCCGGCTGATGCTGTATGGTCTCTGGATCTCCTCAGTGAAATGGCCTTTACAGTATGGAATCTTGTGGAGTGTAGCTAGAGGGGGAACTGCCCCCTCTGTGTGCAGATGTGAGGACCGCAGTCATTCCCCCCCCCCCCCCCCCCCCCCC